>NC_079457.1:46944244-47041744 GCF_903798145.1 Danio aesculapii
TCAATACAAAGGCATGTTTCTTCAACCTAATTAAGAAATTTTAACAATGCTTTAAGTCAGTTTAATTGATTTAAAGGTATAGTTGAGAAACCTGTAACCATTGACTTCCATAAAATGTGTTCCTCCTATAGTCAAGTGAGTTTTTACAGGTTTTTATTTAAAATATTGTCTCAAAATATGGTCAGACAAAGAAACTATTTTGTTTTTAGGTTTAGGACCTCTTGAGTGGGAATAATGATGAGGAATGTTTAGTTTTGGTGTGAACTATCCCTTTGAATGACACATTTTATTGCACAACATTTGATATACAAAGCTGAAACACAGATATAAGAATAAATGAGCACTTTTCACAATAGTCATCATTTCAAAGCAGCTTGACAAAATGTGCCGTAAACTGTGCAGTCTTTGAATAGCACACCACATATTAACACTGTAAAAAATTATCATAAAGTTATGGCGTTACTTCAACTTAATTTTTTAAGTTAAGCAAATCTAACTTGATAATTTAAGTCAGTTTAATTGATTTAAAAGAATAGATCAGAATGAATCTAGGAATGGAAACAGAATGGAAACCAGTAACCTTTAACTTCCATAATATAAATTCTTCCTACTATGGATGTTTACTGGTTTCCAACACTCATTCATTCCAGTTCCAGTTTATTTGATAGCGCTTTTCACAATAATTATTATTTAAAAGCAACTTTACAAAAGGTGCACAAAAAGTTAAATTTAATCCAGCCTGATATTACGAGAAAACGTAATTATTTTACGTTTTGTCAGTTTAGTGGCTAATTCGTACGAATTCGTACGAGTTTAGTCATATGAAATTGTATGATTTTAAAAAGGAGGCGTGGCACCTAACCCCACCCCTAAACCCAACCGTCATTGGGGAATGAGCAAATCATACTAAATCATACGAATTAGATCGTACAAATTTGTACGAATTAGCCACTAAATCAAAAAGTTACGGATTGCCATGAGATTGTGTGGGTTTAATCTAGTTTTGAACTGAGAGAGTGTGTATGAGCCTCGAACATTATCAGAAGGCTATTCCAGAGTTAAGGAGCCATAAATGAGAATGCTCGACCTCCTTTAGTGGACTTGGTTATTCTGTGTACCAGAAGCCCTGAGTTTTGAAATCTTAAAGAGTGAGTTGGATTGGAGTGAGACAGAACGATGGTTAGATAAACAGGTGCTAGAATATTTGAAGCCTTATAGGTAAGAAGCAAGATTTTATGATCAATACGAAACTTAACAGGCAGCCAGTCTAGGGAGGATAAAACTGGGGTGATATGATCATATATTCTTGACCTGGTAAGTTGCGCTTTGCACTAACTGAAGTTTATGAAGAAGAGGCTGGGGAACCAGCGAGCAGAGAATTACAGTAATCTAATCTAGAGGTCATAAAAGCATGAACTAGTTTTTCTGCATCTGAGATAGATATCATTCAGAAACATATTTTATAGTGTGCTCAACTGAACAAAAACAATCAAGTCATGAATGAATAGATGAGGACATAACTTTCATTTTTGGGGAACTGTCCCTTTAAGTTTAAATGATTGTAAAGTTCATTTTATTCAACTCCAAAATATAATGCAGCTACACATTTTATATTTCCTCAGATCCTGTTTCATTATTAAACTAGCAAAGGCTTCGCACTTGCTCTTCAAATGCTCCGTTATTTTCGTCTCTGGCACTTGTGTGCGATATCTTTGTGTCTCCGCTGTTGGAGTGCAGTGTTTGTGTGTGTGTGCTGAACATCTGTGTGTAGAAGTGTGCGCTGTCCCGCTGGTCATCTGAGGACAGGCCTGTGTTTGCTCTACAGTGTTTTGATGGAGTTTGACTCTATCATCAGCACACACACACACACTGTAGGGTGCTCAGTCACATTCCTGGAGCGCTTCTCCATATGTTTGAGCTTAAATTCCTGAGGGGTCCTGCTGCACCTTATCTGGGCCATGCTGAGTCCGGCAGGGGTTCAGGAGAGCCTCAGCCTCCCCCGTGCCAACCCATACAGAGATCGAGCTCAAACCCCTTCGGAAGAGAGTCGTCCGGCAGCAGATCAGGCAGAAGGCCACCACTTCTGCTTCATTTAGTCACAGTCATATATACAACATGAGCTGCTACTGTGAAATACTGTACTGTACTGTACTGTTTTGTTTACTAAAAGTATCTAAAATATAAAAAAAAATATTCTAAATCAAAGATATCCCCAATAAATAAATGAATAAAATTCCAAATATAAGATGTTAGATTCAGGAAGACCTGAATCTCTATATATTTCTGTAATTTGTTTATAAAATACAATAATTCATACATTCTCCTTCGGCTTAGTCCCTGATTTATCAGGAATTGTCACAGCGGAATGAAACAACTTATCCAGCATATGTTTTATGCAGCGGATGCTCTTCCAGCTGCAACCCAGTACTGGGAAACACCCATACACACTCATTCACACAACACTCATCCACTAGAGCCAACTTACTTTAATCAATTCACTACAATTTCACTACTTGAAATGTGACTAGCACACACAGATTATAGCACACAAACACACACACACTGAAAACTGTGTACTCTGATATTGTGTCGACCAAATGCCCTCACAAGTATACCAATACCAGTATAATTTGACCTTGTGGGGACATTTGTTTTGGTCCTCATGATCAAAACGGCTCCAAAATCAAAAAAATTTACAATGTACAAGTGCAGATTGTTTCCTGTAAGGGTCGAGTTTAGAGCTACAGTTGGAGTAGAGGAGAGAATATACAGTATGTGCTGTAGAAACATCAATACAGCTATGCAACGTCCCCATAAAGATAGCTGTACGAGTGTGTGTGTGACGCGGCTCCTCATATAGTTTAGTGCTGAATGAAGCTCTTTTCATGAGTGAGTGTCTGTCTGTCTCCCTCTGAGCAGCACAAGGAAAACATCTGTTCTCAGTTCAGGACATTTCTGGGCTTTATGTGCTCTCTGTGTTCAGGTCAAAAGATCACGCACTCCGGCCACAAAACACAACCTGTGGCTGTTTTATAATGTGCACCGACAGGCGTAAAACACTGCAAATGATGTGAACGCCAATCTAACACTGCTGCCTTGTGTGTGGGACAGAATTAAAGTGTTAAAGCTTTGTGTTGCGGTCAGAATACTGTTCATGTTTGTTACCCGTTTAATGCTTGGTGTGTGAATGTATTAGAGGGCTTTAAGTAAGAATAATTGATGCTTGATCATTAAATTATTCAAAATGAATGCATTAGTTTCTAATAATTCAGCGTATACCATAGTTCTCACAGTTAGAGCCACTGTTTAGATGTTGTTTTCAGACATTTGTCTGGTTTTTGTCCTCATATTGCTCCTGTGTGCACTAGTTTCTTACACATCTCATCCAAAGTTGTCTGTTGTGATTTTTTACTGTGCAAATCGTTCGGTGTAGTAATATGAAGCTACTGTATAATGCCCTCAAAACCTGCCAGATCTACTTTAGCTGTTTGTTTCAATGTTCATTAGCCAAAAACGAATGCTTAAATATTATAGAGGACCTTTGATTATGTTGCTAATTGTTGTTTAACCAACACAGGCTCATTCTGAAAACGTACCTCTATATACGTTTCTGGAGAACACGAAATTTGTCCCAGGAGCTGCGTTGTATTGCAGATTTTGTTTTCGTGAATCCACCAGAGACCGCTGTGTACGCTTTTTGAGATCTCAAATTTCTCTCCTGAGTGCCATTCGTGCCTGCTGTTCTCTCGTAAACCCACCAGAGGCCGCTGTCGACTGACTTACTGACTGATCGACTGACCCACCCTCCTCCTTTCCTGAACCCAACCAATTGTATTGATTGACCCAGCCTGATCTCACGAGAAAACATATGTATTTTACGTTTTGACAGTTTAGTGGCTAATTCGTACGAATTCGTACGAGTTCAGTCGTACGAAATGGTACGATTTTAAAAAGGAGGCGTGGCACCTAACCCCGCCCCTAAACCCAACCGTCATTGGGGGATGAGCAAATCGTACTAAATTGTACGAATTAGATCGTACGAATTCGTACGAATTAGCCACTAAAAAAAAAGTTACGAATTGCCGTGAGATTGTGTTGGATTGACCCGCTCACCCACTTCCCTAAACCCAATCAACAATTTTCATAAGCAATCCAGAACAAGAAAAGCCCTCGTCTGATTTTTACCACGTTTTCAGATTTTACCACATTCTCACTCTGTTATTTACTTGTTTATTTTATTTTTTGAATTCTGTTTTTGCCTTATCTGCTTTCTGGAACCGTTCTTCACCAGACTCGAACCCCATTGCCATAGTCAACTCCACTCTGCGTCTCAAGCCTGACAATGTACATGGCGAGCTTACAGGACAAACTGGTAACAGCGGGAAAGCTGTCCATAATCGGTCACCTGGTAAGTGCGAAAAGGAACGGCATCATACCGCTCCATAGCGTTGGTTTTAAAGATGAAATGCAGCCATAAGTACTTCTGGCTACATAATTCACGATCTCCGGAATGTATATAGGTATAGATATATATAAGGGATGTATATTTTGGTTGAATCAAATGAACATTTCTAGTCATCCCAACTTACACCAATCAAGTATTATATTAGAATTATTTGTATTATTAGTATTAGTAGTATAATAATATTATTATTAATTCATTTTCATTCGGCTTAGTCCCTTTATTCATCAGAAGTTGCCACAGTGGAATGAACCGCCAACTATTCCAGCATATGTTTTACACAGCGATGCCCTTCCAGCCGCAACCCAGTACCGGAAAACACCCATACACTCTCACAATCACACACTACAGACAATTTAGTTTAATCATTTCACCAATAGAGCATGTGTTTGGACTGTGGGGGAAACGGGAGCACACTGAGAACATGCAAACTCCACACAGAAATGCCACTGACCCAGCCTGGACTTGAACCAGCGACCTTCTTGCTGTGAGGCGACAGTGCTAACCACTGAGCCACCGTGTCGCCCTTTTTATTAACATTATTATCATTATTATTAATGTTAAGTACTATTTATATTAAAATTAATACTACCAATATTATTCTGACTGTCATTTCTGTTCATACACTTTGTTTACCATGTTTTCCGTATGTTGTATGTTCTGTGTAGTGTTTACTGTATGTTGTGTTGTAAATATATATTTATAATAATATAATTGAAGTCAAAATGATTAGCTCTTCTGTGAAACTAATAAGTTTTGTTCAACTTTTTTTTTACATAATAGTTTTTATAGGGGCAACGTGGTGGCGCAGTGGGTAGTGCTGTCGCCTTACAGCAAGAAGGTCACTGGTTCAAGCCTCGGCTGGCTCAGTTGGCATTATTGTAAGGGCATCCGCTATGTAAAACATGTGTTGGATAAGTTGGTGGTTCATTCCGCAGTGGCGACCCCAGATTAATAAAGGAACTAAGCCGAAAAGAAAATGAATGAGTTTTTATAACTAATTTCTTTTGTATTTGCCATGATAACAGTACATGGTATTTTAGTTATTTTGCAAGACAATATTCACCATGATGTGCAGTTTAAAGGCGTAACTGGTTTATGCTAACTAGGTAAGTTAGCATAATAATGCAAGTTATTGAACAGCAGTGGTTTATGTAGCCAATTAAAAAAAATCTTACTGGGGCTAATAACATTGACCTTAAAACTGCTTAAATTTCACTTAAAATAAATAAAACAAGACTTTCCCCTGACGAAAAAATATATAGCAAATGCTACGGACATGCTCTGTCACAGTGAACAGCACTTGGGGAAAGTTTTAGCTTCTAACGGCGCTGTAGCTGCATCTGTGTGTGTGTGTCTGTATGTTGTGGGAAGAGAAACGCTTGTGCTGTTGTTTATTGTGCAGTCTGAGGAATGTGTGTGCTATGCTGAGAGTGTAATGGATTTAGTGGTGCTCGTTTGACCCGCGTCTGCTCGGCGTCAGTGTGAAGAGCCGCTAAACATGCGCCGCATTCCGAAGACAGAGACCCGCGCACAGGTGCAGCTCCCCTGCAGACAGAGCCCCACACCCGGGCACACCCGCGGGCACAGGACACCTCCTCACCGGAGCACATCACCTGCGGGACACACCGAGAACAAGGAGCAGGATTGAGGACGGACACTCCTCTTCAGAAAGCCGGTTAATTTTCAGCCACACACCCGCTGAGCGGCTCTCGGGTCCCGCAGAGCACCATGCTGGACACCGGGCTAATGTGTGTCCTCTGATCTCCGAGATGAAGGATAAATAAGAGCCTGTGCTACACTAAATGACCTGCCATTGTGCTTTGTGTGTCAGATTTAAAGAAATAGTTCACCCAAAATATGAAAATTCTGTTATCATCCTACTTACCCTGCTGAAAAATCCAGCTTAAACCAGCCTAGGCTGGTAGGCTGGTTTTAGCTGGCCGACCAGCCTGGTTTTAGAGGGGTTTTGGCCATTTCCAGGCTGGTTTCCAGCCTGGTCTTAGCTGGTCAGGCTGGAAATTGACCAGCTAAATCCAGCTAAATCCAGCTTGACGAGCCTGGCTTAAGATGAACATAGCTGGTTTTGGCTGGGCTCCCAGCCAGCTAGGCTGATCAAGCTAGTTTAAGCTGGTCATTTTCCAGCCTGACCAGCTAAGACCAGGCTGGAAATGGCTGGAAACCAGCCGGGAAGTGGCCAAAACCCCTCTAAAACCAGGCTGGTCGACCAGCTAAAACCAGTCAACCAGCCTAGGCTGGTTTAAGCAGTTTTTTTTCGGTAGGGTTATCCTTTACTTGTTTCAAAGCTTTATGTTTGTTTTTTCTGTCAAACCCAAAAGAAGATATTTTGAAGAATGTTGGAAAACTGTAAGCATTGATTTCCATTCTATTTGTTTTTCTACTATGGTTACAGCTTCCTTTAAAATAACTTTATTTTGTTTTCACTTGAGTAGAGTGATTAGTGAGTAAACTTTCATTTTTTTAGGTGAACAATTTTTAATAGGACACATAAAAATGCTATAGTAATTTAAAGAACCTGAAAAAACCCACTCATTTTAGAAGAAAGCGGTAACCATTTCCATTGTGTTGGTTTTTTTTAGTGTAGAAGTCAGTGGTTACAGCTTTCTTCAAAATCTCTTCTTTTGTGTTCAACAGAAGAAAGACAGACTTGAGGGGAGTAAATGCCGAGTAAACTTAAATTTTTGGGTGAACTATCCCTTTAAACACGTTCCGTTCTTAATAGCACACATGAAAAAACACTGCACTCTCAGAAATAAAGGTAAGCGAGCTGTCACTGGGGTGGTTCCTTTTCAAACGGTACAAAATTTTACTCGAAGGGTCCATATTATTACCTCAAATGTATATTTTAGTACCTAAACATTTTATGAGGAACACTTTTGTTTTTTGTAGGTACTATTATGTACCCTTGAGGTATTAATATGGACCTTTTAGGTACAAATTCGTACCTTTTGGAAAGGTACCACCCCAGTGACAGCTTGCCGTATTATTTACGGTTTTATTTCTGAGAGATTTTATTTCTGAGCTTTATTTCTGAGAGTGTATAGTAATTTGAAAAGTGCAAAAAAACAATAAGGGCTGTCTGAAATTTTCTTCTAAAATCAGCATTTTTTTTCTCCGCCTCCTCTATTTTTTTAGCCATGAAAGGCAATGAAAATAACCAATCCTTTCCACAGAAGTGAAATTACTGAAACACACACACACACATTCATATTCTTTTCAGCTTAGTCCCTTTTTTAATCAGGGGTCGCCACAGTGGAATGAACCGCCAACTTATCCAGCATATGTTTTACGCAGCGGATGCCCTTCCAGCTGCAACCCAACACCGGGAAACACCCATACACTCTCATTCACACAAATACTACAGCGAATTTAGCTTATTCATTTCACATGTACCACTTGTCTTTGGACTGTGGGGGAAACCAGAGCACCCGATGCGAAAACGGGGAGAACATGCAGACTCCACACAGAACTGACCCAGCCAGGGCTCGAACCAGCGACCTTCTTGCTGTGAGGCGATCGTGCTACCCACTGCGCCACTGTGACGCCCTAACACACACTCATTCATTAATTTATTTTTCGGCTTAGTCTCTTTATTAATTCAGGGTCGCCACAACGGAATGAACTGCCAACTTATCCAGCACATGTTTTACGCAGCGGATGCCCTTCAAGCTGCAACCCATCTCTGGGAAACATTCATACACACTCAGTCACACTCATACACTACAGAAAATTTAGCCTACCCAATTCACCTGTACCGCATGTGTTTGGACTGTGGGGGAAACCAGAGCACCCGGAGGAAACCCAGGTTAGGGTTGGGGGGTTGGCGGAGGCGTTGTAGGAGCGGGCCCTTGACAATGTCTCCCCCCCCCCTCTAGCCCCTGTTCATCACCTCACCACAATGGAACTCTTCCAGCATATGCTTTACACAGATGCCCTTCCAGCCACAACCCATTACTGGGAAACACTCACACAGACCCATTCACACATATACTACAGCCAATTTAGTGGTGCAGTGATTAGCACAATTGCCTCACTGCAAGAAGGTTGCTGGCTTGAGCCCTGGTCAGTTGGCATTTCTGTGTGGAGTTTGTATGTTCTCCCCATGTTCGCGTGGGTTTCCTCCTGGTGCTCTGGTTTCCCGCACAAGTCCTAACACATATGGTACAGGTGAATTGTTTAAGCTAAAAATGTCTGTAGTGTATGTGTGTGTATGGGTGTTTCCCAGTGATGGATTGCGGCTGGAAGGGCATCCGCTGCGTAAAACATATGCTGGATAAGTTGGCGGTTCATTCCGCTGTGGCGACCCCAGATTAATAAAAGGACTAAGCCGAAAAGAATATGAATGATTGAATGATGAACTCCAATGTTTGTTTAATGTTCTACACCTTTTTAAACAGCTAACAAATGTATTTATTATAATCTATTTATTTTTATAAATATATCTATATCTATATAAATATATATAATCAAATCAATCTTATAGTTGTGATAATAATTTAGTGTAAATCTCAGGCTGGAGTCAAGCGTGTTTTTTCCCGCAGGGACCTGCAGGAGGCGTGGCCATCAGTGGGTGTTCTGGGGTGGAGCTATAAGCCCCGCCCCCCTAAGACACACTTATATAAAGAGTTCGCGTGCTCCGATTGGCACCAGAAGTTCTTTGATGTCCCACTTTGAGAGTGTCCTGCGCATCTGAAGGAAGACCGATTCAGTCAAGAGCTGATTTAAAACTTTCGCTGAAGTTTCGAGGGGATATTTACAAAGATGCCTCGCTCATTTCTTGTCAAGAAGTATTTCACCAACAAGAAGCCAAACTACAGTGAACTGGAGAGTCAGACGGGTGAGTGTGAAATTAGGAGGTGTTTTATTTTATTTATTAAAAGATTAGTAGCCTATACAAATGTGAAATCTCAGTCGATTTGAACTAAAGTCAGTGGTCATGACAGTCACTCTTTATTTGACTTATTTTTCATTTTATATTACTTATAGATGTTTTTTATTATTTTAAATCTATATGTTTTGTTACATTTACTGTGCTTAAATGCTTCAGCTATACTCTCAGTAATTTGATCATAACTGAATCAGAAAGATACGTGACACATTGGTATTTTATGTATATATTTTATAGATAATTGTTGATAATTTTAGAACAAATAAATCGGTATAACTAAAAAAGAAACATAAAAAATAGGTGAAATACATTACATGTCCATTACATATTTTTAATTCTGAGCCAAAAATAATGACACGTTTGCCACGATTTGCAGAATGTCATGTTAGGCTTGTTGAATAAATGCTTAATGACATATTAAAAGACTATTTGAGAAATCAAACGATATTTAAAATGCAATATAATTGTCATATCAAGTGTCTTATACTTTCCTGCTATCCTTCAAACCACTTGGGTTTTACCTATTGTGTCAGGTTTTTAAATCACTTAAAATAAAACTGAATATTTGCACCTTTTCTGGTATGCATTAGATTAAGTACAGGTGAGAATAAGTATCTTGTTTGATTTTTACATACATGTATCTTACTCAAAATATTCACTCATATTTTGAAATCAGGACAATCAAGCAATCTGGACAAGCAGACAGATGAAGAATAAATAGTCAGTGCTAATGTTTAATGTTTATGTCTAATTATTATTAATATTTGTTGTCCAATACATTGCATATCCATTGGAAATAATGACACGTATACCATAATTTACAGAATGCCATATTGAGCCACTTGAGGGAGAGTAAATTGCGTTTAAACTAACATTTATGCACCAACTACCTTTAAGTATTGATTGACCCCCCTAAAAACAAACAAAAACAGCATTATCCTACAAACAAATGAGCATTTTTAATGATTTTAAGCATTGCCCCCTCAGCAGCATGGCATGCTTTGAATGGTAACGCTTTGAATGGTAACGCTAAAGTTCTTTAACTATTCTTACAGTAATTTGATCATATCTGAATCTGAACGATACGCAAGTGTTCGTACCACATTAGTAGTTATGAGTAGACTTTGTAAATAGCAGTCAAATAATAGTTTAACTTTTGAGCACCAAATAAATCGGGTCTAATACATTACATATCCATTACATATTTGTATTTATGAACCAAAAAGTAATGACAAGGTCACAGTTGATGTATTTACTTACATGAACTAATAAAAAAACAAACTAACAATACTTGTACAGCATTTATTAATCATAGTTCAGCATTTACTAATGCATTATTACCATCCAAACTCATGCTTGTTGAACTAATAATGAACAACTGTAGTTTTATTAACTAACATAAATACAAATACTCTTAATAAATGTATTGTTCATTATTTGTTCATGTTAGTGAATGCATTAACTAAAATTTACCAGGGAATAAATAATAATAATAATAATGTTCGACTGAAGAAAGATTTTCCGTGATAGGTTGCGGCTGGAATGGCATCCACTGCGTAAAACATATGCTGGATAAGTTGTCGGTTCATTCCGCTGTGGTGACCCCAGATTAATAAATGGACTAAGCCAAAAGAAAATGAATAAAAAAAGATTTTTGATGATTTGTGGGTGAGTAAATGAATAGGAAATGTTCAGTTTTGGGGTGAACCGTCCCTTTAAAGGGATAGTGTAAGAAAATAATGAGGAGATTGTCATTTCTGGGTGACCTATTCAGTTTTCTGCTGGTCAGAATAACAACAGAGCAGTGGAAATTCACCTAAACATGCTTAAAAACATACAATTTAAAGTGTAAATGCAATCCACTACAAAGTATCTAACGCCACTAGATTTGCTAGACGCTAATGGTCTAATCCAATTCAGTGATTTACAACTGATTTACAATGTTAGTTAAATGCATTAACTAACATTAACTAATGCAACCTTATTGTAAAGTGTTACTGATGACGTTTACCACAATTCACAGACTGTCATGTTAGGCCACTTGAGGCAGAGTCAATGGTGTGTAAATGTACATTTTTGTGTGAACGATCCCTCTAAGTATTGATTGACTCTCAATACTATTGCTGTATACGCACATGTTTTATGTATGTGTTGATAAGCGAAGTTGATTTAAATCCTGCATGGCCCCTCATGCTCTGTAAGTACCCCAACAACCATCTAAACCAGCGGGTAACACTTTAGTGTCACAATTCATGCTAATAACTACTAGCATATTACCTGCCTATAATTATGATATTAACTGTTCATTAGTAGTTATAAAGTATGATCTTATTCTGCATCCTTAATCCTACTCAAAACCTAAACCCAGCTTCTACATCACTAACTATTAATAAGCAGCTAATTAGTAGTTTATTAAGCTAGTTAGTGTTAGCATGAATTGTAAACTTAACTAAAGTAAGTACCAACCAGTGTTTTTTCTCTCCCCCAGACCGGCGATATGCTGTCGTCCCCCAGTGCTTCCCTCTGGATGACTTTGGCACAAAAGAAGGCGACTCTCTGGTGCCCAAATATCCCTCCATGCTTGTGTGGAGCTCCAGTGCTCTGCCACTCCCATTCCCTGGGGCTTCCTCCAGCATGTCCTGCCCCCCTGCACCCCTGGACCTGAGCTCTCCATCCAGCAGCAGCGGAGAGGAGGACGACTGCCGCACCTCTGACCCGCCTAGTCCAGACCCTAGCGACCGCTTCCAGTGCCCACACTGCGGGAAGAGCTGCAGCAGCCCAGCTGCTCTATCCCGCCACCAGCTCACACACTGCAGCCCGCAGGACAGCATGAGCGGAGCTACCAGCTCCATCACCAGCTCCAGGGCTGCTTTCCACTGCAAACACTGTCCCAAAGAGTACAACAGCCTGGGTGCGCTGAAGATGCACATCCGCTCGCACACACTGCCCTGCGTGTGCGGCACCTGCGGGAAGGCCTTCTCCAGACCCTGGCTCCTGCGGGGACACATCCGCACACACACAGGTGAGTTACAGTAAAGTAGAGCAGTGTTTCTCAACCATGTTCCTGGAGGATCGCGATGCCGGCTCAGCATCGTGATGGCTATCGGCCATCAGCGACGGAATCGTCTATCGACCCAACCCTAGTGTGAACAAATATTTAACTTACAAGTGTTTTTACTGAAAGGGATGATTCTCCTAAAAATGTCCTGTTAATTTACTCACCTACTGGGAATTTTAAATTACCCACAATGATCAGGGAATAAATAATAATAATAATAATAATAATAATAATAATGTTTTGCTGACTTAATGAGTAAATGAATAGTAAATGTTCAGTTTTGGGGTGAATCGTCCCTTTAAAGGGATAGTGTAAGAAAATAATGAGGAGATTGTCATTTCTGGGTGACCTATTCGGTTTTCTGCTGGTCAGAATAACAACAGAGCAGTGGAAATTCACCTAAACATGCTTAAAAACATCAAATACAATTTAAAGTGTGAATGCAATCCACTACAAAGTATCTAACAACACTAGATTTGAATTTTCTGTACAGTTCTTTTGCGAGATGCTAATGGTCTAATCCAATTCAGTGATTTATGCTAAGCTAAGCTAAAAGTGCCCCTTCCATACCCAGAGATTGACTCAATGTATTTAAAAATGATCAAACTGTTTAACTCTTGAGGTGAAATGAGCCTCTTTTCTTTAAACAGCATGTTCTTCCTCTGCAATACACTAGCAATCACCCAGAGCAACTGTTTTGGGCTTTCACACATAATCCTGTTGTATTTGTACCCATCGTGTGTGTGTGTGTATACTAAACACAGCTCTCTATCTGTGTTTGAAGGCGAGCGCCCGTTCTCCTGCCCTCACTGTAACCGTGCATTCGCTGACCGCTCGAACCTGCGGGCTCATCTGCAGACCCACTCCGAGGTGAAGAAGTACCAGTGCGGCTCGTGCTCTCGGACCTTCAGCCGCATGTCCCTCCTGCACAAGCACACGCTGTCCGGCTGCTGTCCGGCGCTCTAGAGGACACACACACCACCTCAGTGACTGAATGAACTGTGTTCAACCACAAAGTGCCTTTCTTTCTTCCACAAAGGAGAGATGATATTTTTCTGCTGGTTTTACCAAAGAGAGACTCTGATGACTTGTCAGCCATATTTGCAACGTTCAGTTCATCCAAGACCAAAGTCTTATCTACATGAATGTGGGAAATCCTGAAAACTGAACTCTCAATTTTTTTATAATTATTTTTTAGGGGTTTTCACCTTTATTGACAGGACAGTGGAGCTTTACAGACAGGGAAGTGTGGGGAGCAGAGATACGGGAAAGATCGGCAAAGAACCTCAAGCCAGGAATCGAACTCGGGTCACCACAAGCACCTGGATGCTATGTGTTGACGCACTAACCACTAGGCTATTGGCTATTGAACTCTCATTTTAACTACATATTTCAAGTCAGCAATAAAATCTACAGTGACCTGCCTTATTACTGTAGTCGCTTTAGACTTAAACACATTTAAAACGCATAGTTTCCGGTTTGGTCCTGCTACTGTGTGCACGTAACAATTGGCACAACGCCAATCTCCTTTACGGCTGTTTCCATGGTAACCAGAGGATGCTGTTATAAACACTTGATGCAAAGACTGGAGGATGACAGTAAAGGGCAGGATATGTGATGGGATGTGCTGTGATGATTTTCTTCTGGTCAAAATCAATGCAGACACACAGTAATGGACAAACGACAGGGAGAAATGAAGCACTCAGTCAAGTTTACATTATGTTGTACATTGGATTCCACTTAAATATATTAAACATACTCAATTAATGTAACCATTTTGCAGAAAACTGCATGTTTTACGATAGATTTTAGACCTAGGGCGCAGCCATCTTTAAATATCGCTGTGTCTGACGTCACGGGGTTGGTTCAGTTTCCTCAGCTGAACAGATACAGTGAAAGTAAAGGACTGAACACGGAAACTGTAAAGCCTAATTTAACCCAATGCATGAAGTTGTGGACGTGGAGCTGCTGCAAATACAAGCATCAGATGTGTGTCTAATATAAATATATTTATTTATTCTATTTTTCTTTTTTCCCTTTTAATTACCAATCATTTGATACGCTTTGGTCCACTCTCTGTATTATGCTGTCTGACTGGATTTCATGGGTTTACAGACTAATCACAGAGACCAGAGAGCCTAATTCAACCCAATGCATCGCAGAGCTGGTGCAAATACAACAAATACAAGCAATTAAGTTGTGTATTTCTCTTTTGTTAATACCTTTCGTTTGATGTGCTTTGCTCCACTCTCTCACGCTGCACCAGCACTGCCTGACGGGGAGATATACATTCAAACTAATGTAATGATTTAAATCATACAAGACTTCACACTCAAAGTCACGTCTGTATGGTTTATGTCCAGACATATTCCCTTTTCGCTGGATCTCTCAACATCTATAAAGGACTTAAATACCTGCCATGTGAAAAAACGCGCTGATCTTAGTTTGGTTTGAACGCAGAAAGAGGTGAGGGGCTGTAGCAGTGAGAAGTGAAAGCACCTGCCCCCATTACGTCAGTAGCAGACCTTGTTGAAACCTATACAGGCAGTCAGGTAGCGTAATACAGAGAGTGGACCAAAGTGGATCAAATGATCGATAATTAAAAAGGAAAAAAGAAAAATCGAATAAATATATATTTTTATATTAGACACACATCTGATGCTTGTATTTGCAGCAGCTCCACGTCCACAACTTCACGCATTGGGTTAAATTAGACTTTACAGTCTCCTTTACTTCCACTGTATCTGTTCAGCTGAGGGAACTGAACCAACCCCATGATGTCAGACACAGCGATATTCAAAGATGGCGGCGCCCTAGGTCTAAAATCTATAGTAAAACATGCAGTTTTCTTCTAATTGGTTACATTAATCGAGTATCTTTATTATATTTTCATTAAAGTGTAATCCAAAGTTCAGAATACGGCAAACTTGACTGAGTGCTTCATTTCCCCGATAACAAACAAGCCAATCTGTACAAACCCCTCCCCCACAGAACAATAAAGACTGACGATTGGCTAATTTGACTGGAAGGCGGGACTTCCTTTGCTATGGCAGCCATACGGAGTGTTGCACTTTTTCGCATTCATAACAATGCAACTAAACCGTCTGTGTCTATCAGTAGTCTTTGGTTTTACCTTGCATTCCTTACACGGTGTCCTACCCAGTCTGCAGGTTTAAAGGGTCTGGCCTGGCTCTGATGGATTCCCAGGATGCACCCCGGTGCCGGCTGGTCCGGGCCTGTGAGGCACAGCTGCTGTAAAGTGTGTGTGTCTCTCAGCAAGGTCTGTGTAGATGTATTGAGACAGCTGTTGCAGCGACACATGCGCTAGCTCTCAGCGTCCGCTTACCTCCTGAAAGGCACACCAAAGACCTGTTTTAATAAGAAGTTCAATTAGGCTGTGGAATTCTCTCTGTAATTCGAGCTTTGAGGTATTGTGTCCATCGGCTTCTCTTAAATGTGCAGTCTGATTCGGCGGCTCAGTGTTTTATTCTCTTAAAGGTGTCAAGAAGAGAGCCGTTTGGGATTTGGAAGAGGTTTATGTACAAAATCTCTTACTTACAGTGGTAGATCACCCAAAAATTAGGAAATGGACTCATTATTTACTCGCCCTCGAGTGGCTCCAAGTTGGGTTTCTTTCTTCTGTTGAACACAAAAGAAGATATTTTGAAGAATGTTGGAAAGCTGTAACCTGTAAATCTTGATATCTATAGTACTATACTGTAAAACTCAAGTCAACTTTATTAAATGAAATGTGTGTAGGTAACTCAAAATTGACTCAAAGTTAATTCTACTCATTTGGAAAGAGTTTTGAACTCAGTGTTGAAGGTAATGGGTTCATTAAATACCTCATTACTTCAGCTTCAAGTTCACAGTACTCATAGTTTTTGAACTCAAATGGTTTGTTGCAATCAGTTTCCTCAAATAGTTTGAGTTGCCTTAACCTATTGGGTTTTACAGTACTCCGAGTTCTCTTCATTTATTGGGTTTTACTGTGCTCAAATTGCGTCATTTACTCATATGGATTAAGTTCACAGTACTCATTAGGACTAGTTTTTGAACTTAAATGGTTTGTTGCAATCGGTTTCCTCAAATAGTTTGAGTTGCCTTAACTTTTGGGGTTTTACAGTGCACTATTGAAGTCAATGGCTGTTTTTACCCATCATTATACAGAATATCTCGTCTTGTGTTCAACAGAAGAGAGAAACTCAAGCAGTTTTTGAACAAGCGTAGGATGCATAAATGATGACAGAACTTTCATATTTTGGGGTGAGCTGTCCCTTTAAGGTCTTCCATGAAGCCTGTATCATCTGGTGCTCTGTGGACGTATTTTTTTCCAAAGCCACAGTGCTTTATATGAAACGGTTTGTCTTTATGTTGTTATTATGTTGAACATTTGACGCAAACCAAATGCTATGCAATCTTTTTTTGAGCATTGAAGATGTTTTAGTGTATTTCTACTTCTGTCTCTACAGTTTTTTTGTCCAATAAAGTAATTTATGTTTTTTGTTTAAAAAGGAAAGTGGCTAAATTGTGTTTTTAATTAGAGTGGAATGTGGTAATGAATCATTAAATGAATATTTACTCTAGATATCCTTTGTCAATCCAGATGAGTATAACTTCTTATTTAGTTCATTCATTTATTTTCTTTTTGGCTTAGTCCCTCTATTTATCCGTGTTTGCCACAGTGGAATGAACTGCCAACTTATCCAGCATATGTTTTACGCAGCAGATGCCCTTTCAGGTGCAACCCATCACTGGGAAACACCCATACACTCCTGCATTCACACACACACATACAATACAGACAATCCAGCTCACCCAATTCACCTGTACCTCATGTCTTTGGACTGTGGGGGAAACCGGAGCACTCAGAGGAAACCCATGTGAACAAGGAGAGAACATGCAAACTCCACAATAAACTGCAACTGACCCAGCCGAGGCTCGAACCAGTGAACTTCTTTCTGTGAGGCGATCGTGCTACCCACTGCGCCACCGTGACGCCTTATTTACTCCATGAAATAATTAATTAGATGATTAATGTTCTCATTAACAATATTCTCAGGCTGTTTTGAACTCCTAGCCCATTCAAAAACAACGTTTAATTTGATGTATAACCATGATGTGTTTAGTAGTTGTGTGATCGACACTGAACATCTTCTAATCTATTGAGCGTGTTTCTCTGCTCCTCGGAAAAGTGGTTTAATGTTGCACTTTTGTCTGTGTAACATGATGTGAAGAGATAGTACTTCAAAATACTGGTGTATATTCATTCATTCATTTACTTTCGGCTTAGTCCCTTTATTAATCTGGGGTCGCCACAGCGGAATGAACCGCCAACTTATTCAGCACATGTTTTACGCAGCGGATGCCCTTCCAGCTGCAACCCATCACTGGGAAACATCCATACACACTCATTCACACACATACACTACGAGTAATTTAGCCTACCCAATTTACCTGTACCGCATGTCTTTGGACTGTGGGGGAAACTGGAGCACCCGGAGGAAACCCATGTGAACACGGAGAGAACATTCAACCTCCACACAGAAACGCCAACTGACCCAGCTGAGGCTCGAACCAGCAACCTTCCCGCTGCGCCACCGCGTCGCCTACTGGTGTATAATACAATAATAATAAAAAATACAGTAGTTTACCATAAAATATAGAATATTATTTTACGGTTTCTACTGTAGGGTTTTATAGTAATGATCTGGCAACCATTTTATCACCGTAAATTTTACAGATGTATTTTTTGGTTTACCGTAGTGTTTTTAGTGGTTTTCCCTGTTCATTTTCTCCCCAGATTATATTGTACCTTTAAAACCCCCCTCAAAAAACCTTTAAGCTCATTATTTAAGCACATCATAGTTGTGTAAATTCACCCTGAGCATTTCATGAACGCATTCAGAAATATGTCAAAGGTAAGTTTTACGACAGACTAAGATCTTACCCCAGGTTTGATCATACTTCTTGAGCTCAGTTATTTATATCTGACTAGTAGCGTCTAGACACAGTCAGATATTTTGAGTGATGGTCCGAACACCTGCACTCACTTTCTGCTTAGCCTGACGCTAACACAACCCCGGCGTCTACAGCAGACACATGGCCAGCAAATGCTCAAGTCTGAGACCCTGCAGGTGGAGGACGAGCGAGAGGGAGGATGAAGACTTGCAGAAACCGAGCAGAAGCCCATAGTCTGCACCATTAAGACCAGTGGGTCCAGCTCCCAGCTCCAGATCTGTCAAACACACAGATATGCCTCCCCGAGGGGAAATTTAATAAATGTGGGAAATGCCAGCAATCTGTGCTTTGAATGTGGCTGAGGTTTTAAGTTCTGTAGACTCCTCCGCAAATCAGGCTTTCTCCGGCAGTCTGAATCCGCAAAGCCCCTGTGACCCGCGCTGACGCCAGCCGGTCGAGCTGCAGTAATGATGCACTTCCTCTGCTGATCTGAGGAGCAGGAGGAGGACATGCTTAAAGAAACACTGCTCTTTTTTGGGGGGGAAAGGCTAATTTTATGACTCCCCGAGAGTTAAACAGTTTAGTTGGATCAATTTTTTAAGTCTAATCTCAGGGTCTGTCAAAAGCAGTGGTGTAGTCCTAAAAAATAGGTGGTGTACTATTACCCACCCAATCCAAATGTTAAAAGTAGGCAAAGAAACGACGAAAGTCAATGTATCTTTGATTCATTTGATATATATATATATATATATATATATATATATATATATATATATATATATATATATATATATATATATACACACACACACACACACACTGCACAGCTGCTTGCTGACTAACTAAAAACGAGTTCAGGAGCGGGATTCTGCCGCCATATTTATATCAAATTTAACGGGTACTGAAAAGTAGATTTTTTACTATAGGTGCCCTTTAAAGCACCTCATGGGACCTTTAAACTCAGTGAATGTGGTAGTGTTTGCGTCATGAAAGGATAAACGAAATAGAAGTGCATTTCTGGCTCAGACCAAACATGAATTTCTGCAGATTTTGTGTGATTCAAATGTTTAAAATGAAACTAAAGAGACAGCTGTTGTTTAATTCTTTTAGTTGAATCCCTGTATGAAATTTAATCGTCAGCTTGGCAAGCAATTTTGGAGAATTTGATGTTTCCCCATTCAAAGAGTATGTCCAAGCATTCTGACCCAAAAGGCATTTCAATGACGGACATTCAGTGAAATGACTTGCCTTAAAAGGACTTTGCTATTGTATGGTTCAAAAACACTACAGTATTTACTACAGTATTTCCTTTCATGTGGAAGAGCTAAAATCTACACTAACTATAAACTCTGTGTGTATGTCTCTGTGTGTGAGTCTGTGCGTGTGTGTGTGGGCTGTATGGTCAGATCTGATTGGTGTTCAGCAGAATAGAGTGTTTGGGGCTCCTGGTTTGATGTGGTCATCATGAACTGGAGACACGCAGCACTGAGGGCTTGGTGGATCATGTTCACAGACAGATGACAGCGCTGTGTGGGAGTCTGGATGGGTGAAGTCATCCTCTTTCAGCCCACAGTCTGAACTGATGCCCCCGAATCACGGTCCTGTGCCTGTGAGGCCAGAGATCGTGTGTCTGATGGCAGTGCAGTTGCAATGTAACTTAAATTCAACAAACGGACCATTAAAATAAAGTGTGACCCATATATGCTTATATAGGTTGTTTCCGTGTGGGCTCTCACTTATTTGCCATAGTAAATTCCATAACATGTGATACCAACTTCAAGTGTTCGCATGAGCTAGGCATTATGTATGACAGTTGCCAAAGTGAGATATGAGCTATATAGGAGACATATCTTGTATGTATATATAGAGTTTATGTGTGGATATAATGAAGCAATACAAAAGACCTATATGGCCTGTATATGCACATACATGCACCTCAATTTAGCCAATATGTGGCATATATAACCCGGCCGGTCCTACGCCACCCAACCCGCTCCGAGCTGGTATCGAATTGGCGACCTTCCGCATGGGAGTCGGGTGCTTTACCAAGGAGGCTAAAGACCATGGCCTCTAGCGTCTGTCATTAGAGCACCGTTAGAGGTCAGAGGAGTGAGGTTTACCTGCACAGCACTTACTAGCTGGCCTCCGTTACACTCACCCCCCCTTAACCTCACTCCCATCCGGGTCACGGCACCAATGTAACCCCGCCGGTCCTACGCCACCCAACCCGCTCCGGGCTGGTATTGAATTGGCGACCTTCCGCATGGGAGTCGGTTGCTCTACCAAGGAGGCTAAAGACCATAGCCTCTAGCGTCTGTCGCAATAGCACCTTTAGAGGTCAGAGGAGTGAGGTTTACCTGCACAGCACTTACTAGCTGGCCTCCGTTACACATACAGTATATACACATACATGCAGCATATATATTATCATATCAATTCACCTTTATTTGTATAGCGCTTATACAATGTAGATTGTGTCAAAGCAGCTTCACATAAAAGGTGTTTAAGTTCAGTTCAGTTTAGCTCAGTTCAGTGTGGTTTAATAATCACTACTGAGAGTCCAAATACTGAAGAGCAAATCCAACGATGCGCAGCTCTACAGATCCCGAACCATGCAAGCTAAAGGCGACAGCGGAGAGGGAAAAAACTTCACTAAATGGCGGAAGTGAAGAAAAAATACCTTGAGAGAAACCAGGCTCAGTTGGGCACGACCATTTTAATTTCTCCGCTGGCCAAATGTCTCGTGCAGAGCTGCAGTCTCAGTGGCGGAGGCTGGAAGCTGGCCTCGGCAAAGACTCGTCTGTCTCTGGAGCGTCACAGGAATCAGTCTCATGTTCTCCTCTCCTCCATGACCACCACAGTAGCTGCTCAGGATACAGCCTGGTCCAGGATATGGAAACCTTGAGATCATCTCATCTTTGGTCTTGGATCGAATCAGTGACTCTGCATAGTCTGAGGGCCTCGGGAAGAGTATCCCCAGGTGGAAATGGAGAATAAAGAGAATAATTAGCGTAGCTGCTGTTCATAGTGTATATAAACAAGATGCATAACCTGTGTGGAAGCCCCCTAAGTGGTGCACTAAGTGTATGCTTTACTAAACAGATAGGTCTTTAATCTAGTTTTGTATTGGGAGAGTGTGTCTGAGCCTCGGACGTTATCAGGAAGGCTATTCCAGAGTTTAGGAGCCATAAATGAGAAGGCTCGACCTCCTTTACTCGACTTTGCTATTCTAGGTACTACCAGAAGCCCTAAGTTTTGAGATCTTAAAGAGCGAGTTGGATTGTAGCGAGACAGAAGATTGGTTAGATAAACAGGAGCTAAATTATTTAAAGCTTTATATGTAAGAAGCAATATTTTAAATTCAATACGAAACTTAACTATATACTGCATATAGGTTTCATATGTGCATATGTATATTCTCATATAGGTTCTATGTGGGGGAAAAGCTAAATAATCTTATGTCAAAAGGAAAACCAAGATTATTTTGCTTACCCCTTATGCAGATTATTTAGCTTGTTTTAAGATACAACCCACTTCATTTCGCCATATGATTTCTTAAAACAATTTTTTGCTTTTCTAGAAAATGCTTCTTAAATGAAGAGTTTTTAGATATTTGGACTAGAAACAAGACAAAAACTCTGTATAACAAAAGCTTTTTTTGCAGTACACCTCTCATTTCTTTTCTTCTCCTCGCCTTTGGCTCCTCCTGTCCTCTCTCTGGACGCTCGGACACAGGAAATGTCTTGTCAGCTCATATAAACACTGGCCTCATTGCAGCGCTGATAAAAAACATCTGAAGCAGAGAAACCCGTCCTGCCGGCTGGAGCTGAAAATGGCAGAAATAGTTTACTCACCCTCATGTCCATCCAAAACCCAAATGACTCCTGGAGACCTGCTTTATTAAATTCACCCAAACATGACATTTTCTTGTTAATTGACTCACCCACAGGTCATCCAAGATGATAGTTTTTCATCAGTAGAGCCTTAAAGACGATTTTGAGCTGAATCTGTGGTGATTGATATAATGGCAGTGAATGGTGACACATACAAACAAGTCCAAACCAATAGCCATGGCTCCTGATGACACGCTGAGGTCTTGAGAAGCAAATCCATCACTCCATGTAAGAAACTGAACATTATTTACAATATTATTAGCTTTAGCCTGCTCGAAAATATATGTGTGAATGTAGCTTTTGGCAATGAATGTGACTCAATCACCAATATCTATCAACAAACTGTGTAAAATGACCCCCCGTCCAAGCACGCTCTTGATTTTTGTTATCATAAGCAATCAGACTACACTCAAACTACATTTCATTGTATATTTAATGTAAACATTAGAAGATTTAAAGTGCAGTTGTGAAGAACCCACACAATAAAGCAAAATAATCAATACAATCAGTATTTACAGCAATGATCTGACATTGCTTTGACCTCCAGCTCTTCATTTATCACTCTGTACGGGAATGGCACACTTCAACAATATGCTTTCCACAGGGGTAAAGTAAACCCAAGTCCAAATTCCTCCAGAATCCATAAAAAGACAGAGACCACGAAAATATGTTCTTGGCCTGAGTGAAGAGGAAGATGAATGGGTTTTGGGTGAACTCATTTTTTAATGGCTTTTGTTGGATGTACTCACAGACCCAGGAGCAGCTTTACATTTGGACACAAAGACATCAGTTTGAGCTGGGAGAACTGGTCCTGAATTGTCTCTGTGCACGTCTTTAGACTGGATTTTGTGTCTGTGCTCAGCAGCAATCATACATTGCCTTTAAAAGGGCATATTTGCGCAGTGATGCTGGTGTCTTTTCTCGCTGTGAGGTGCTGGTTTAGATAGCTGACTCATAGGGATCGTGTTTGAGCCAGGAGCTGTTATGGTGGTTTGGATTACTAACAGGGTTCTGGGTGACGGTGCTCTTGTGTGGGGATTACCCACATACTTTACATCCAGCTTTCTTTCTCCATCATTCTCTCTCTTTTTTCTTTTTTCCAAAAGCAATTCTTCCTTCATCTCATTGTCGGTTCTGTTTCTTCAAATACTTAAGAAACCTTAGTATTTGCTGCCTTAAGCCCAACGTGAATCGTGTCCTAGCAGGTAACTTTCTGACACCCTCTTGTTATCCCATACCTGTGTGTACAGTCAAACCAAAATTTGTTCAGACACCTTCAACATTTCTCACATTATCAGTTATATTGTAATTCAAAGTGTAATAAAATGTGAGAAGAGCTCAAGAGTAAATCTGTGTATAACTAATTCATCTTCTACTGTGCTAGAAAGGTGCAGCATATAATGGATTACATGTGATGATTGTTGATCCTCAATGTCAGCCTGTAGTCTCTGCTGTAAGTAGATTCATTAAACCTGAACTTCAGTATTTCCAGTCTGACTGCAGAGGATTCATCAGCTACAAGTGCTTTTAGTGCACTGGATGAAGAATTTTTAGGTCAGTTTAGTTTATTTTGCTTCCCTCATTTCTATAATGTACTAAAGCATCTTACCCACCTGTAAAATCTGTCAGAATGATATCTAGTGTCTGAATAATCTTTGGTTTGACTGACTACTAATTCTGCTGAACAAAAAACAATGGGTGGACATATTATGACTGAGCAAATATTTCTGGAACTGAACTAGAACTTAAATCGCAGGAAAGACTAACATGTCCTTCATTTTCATTAGAGTTTGAAAATTAGTGAGGCCTGAGGGTTATTAAAATGCCTGCAGTAATAATGTTCACAAATAAACTATATGTTTAGTTTTGTCTAATGCTTCCCAGTACTGGGTTGTGGCTGGAAGGGCATCCGCTGCATAAAACCTATGCTGGAATAGTAGGCGGTTGCTGTGGTGACCTCTGAAATAGAGACCAAGCCGAAGGAAAATGAATGAATGAGTTTAGTTTAATAGTAATATGTTAATATTTTGCTGTAATAATTTCCATTAATATGATTTAGTGTATGAATGATGAATGACAACCTATACTCTACATTTATTGTATAAATTATTTAAACAATTACATTATATAATTACAGTCATTGAAACAGTCACCGACACAGTCAGACACAGTCACCAACACAGTCATTGACAGTCACTGACACAGTTAACAACACAGTCATTGACACAGTCACTAACACAGTCACCAACACAGACATCAACAGTCACTGACACAGTATTCATTACAGTCATGAACCATCACCAACAGTCATTGACACAGTTAACAACACAGTCATTGACAGTCACCAACAGTCACTGACACAGTATTCATTACAGTCATGAACCATCACCAACAGTCATTGACACAGTTAACAACACAGTCATTGACAGTCACCAACACAGTCATCAACAGTCACTGACACAGTATTCATTACAGTCATGAACCATCACCAACAGTCATTGATGACCCTGTCGATGACTGTTGTGTGATGACTGTGTGTTAGTGACTGTGTTGATGAGTCAATAACTATTGGTGACTGTCGATAACTGTTAGTGACTGTATCGATGACTGTGTTGATGACTGATGGTGACTGTTGTGTTGATGACTGTGTTGATGACTGCTGATGACTGTGTTGATGACTGTGTTGATGACTGTGTTGATGACTGATGGTGACTGTTGTGTTGATGACTGTGATGACTGCTTATGACTGTGTTGATGACTGTGTTGATGACTGTCAATGACTCTGTTAGTGACTGTGTTGATGAGTCAATAACTATTGGTGACTGTCGATAACTGTTGATGACTGTGTTGATGACTGTGATGATGACTATTGTGTTGAAAACTTAGTTAATGACTGTCAATGATTGTATTGATGACTGTGTTGATAACTGTGATGGTGACTGTTGTGTTGATGACTGTGTTGATGACTGTGATGACTGCTGATGACTGTGTTCATGACTGTGTTGATGACTGTCAATGACTGTGTTAGTGACTGTGTTGATGAGTCAATAACTATTGGTGACTGTCGATAACTGTTAGTGACTGTATCGATGACTGTGTTGATGACTGATGGTGACTGTTGTGTTGATGACTGTGTTGATGACTGCTGATGACTGTGTTGATGACTGTGTTGATGACTGTGTTGATGACTGATGGTGACTGTTGTGTTGATGACTGTGATGACTGCTTATGACTGTGTTGATGACTGTGTTGATGACTGTCAATGACTCTGTTAGTGACTGTGTTGATGAGTCAATAACTATTGGTGACTGTCGATAACTGTTGATGACTGTGTTGATGACTGTGATGATGACTATTGTGTTGAAAACTTAGTTAATGACTGTCAATGATTGTATTGATGACTGTGTTGATAACTGTGATGGTGACTGTTGTGTTGATGACTGTGTTGATGACTGTGATGACTGCTGATGACTGTGTTCATGACTGTGTTGATGACTGTCAATGACTGTGTTAGTGACTGTGTTGATGAGTCAATAACTATTGGTGACTGTCGATAACTGTTAGTGACTGTATCGATGACTGTGTTGATGACTGATGGCGACTGTTGTGTTGATGACTGTGTTGATGACTGTGATGACTGCTGATGACTGTCAATGACTGTGTTAGTGACTGTGTTGATGAGTCAATAACTGTTGGTGACTGTCGATAACTGTTAGTGACTGTATTGATCACTGTGTTGATGACTGTGATGGTGACTGTTGTGTTGATGACTGTGTTGATGACTGTCAATGACTGTGTTAGTGACTGTGTTGATGAGTCAATAACTATTGGTGACTGTCGATAACTGTTCGTGACTGTATTGATGACTGTGTTGATGACTGTGATGGTGACTGTTGTGTTGATGACTGTGATGAGTGCTGATGACTGTCAATGACTGTGTTAGTGACTGTGTTGATGAGTCAATAACTGTTGGTGACTGTCGATAACTGTTCGTGACTGTATTGATGACTGTGTTGATGACTGTGATGGTGACTGTTGTGTTGATGACTGTGTTGATGACTGTGATGACTGCTGATGACTTTGTTGATGACTGTCAATGACTGTGTTAGTGACTGTGTTGATGAGTCAATAACTATTGGTGACTGTCGATAACTGTTATTGACTGTATCGATGACAGTGTTGATGACTGTGATGATGACTTTTGTGTTGAAAACTTAGTTGATGACTGTCAATGACTGTGTTAGTGACTGTGTTGATGAGTCAATAACTATTGGTGACTGTCGATAACTGTTATTGACTGTATCGATGACTGTGTTGATGACTGTGATGATGACTGTTGTGTTGATGACTGTGTTGATGACTGTCAATAACTGTGTTGATGAGTCAATAACTATTGGTGACTGTTGATAACTGTTAGTGACTGTATCGATGACTGTGTTGATGACTGTGATGACTGTTGATGACTGTTGTGTTGATGACTGTCAATGACTGTGTTGATGACTGTGTTGATGAGTCAATAACTGTTGGTGACTGTTGATAACTGTTATTGACTGTATCGATGACTGTTGATGACTGTGATGATGACTGTTGATGACTGTGATGATGACTGTTGATGACTGTGATGACTGTTGATGACTGTTGTGTTGATGACTGTCAATGACTGTGTTGATGACTGTGTTGATGAGTCAATAACTGTTGGTGACTGTTGATAACTGTTATTGACTGTATCGATGACTGTTGATGACTGTGATGATGACTGTTGATGACTGTGATGATGACTGTTGATGACTGTGATGATGACTGTTGATGACTGTGATGATGACTGTTGTGTTGATGACTGTGATGATGACTGTTGTGTTGATGACTGTGATGATGACTGTTGTGTTGATGACTGTGTTGTTGACCGTCAATGACTGTGTTGATGAGTCAATAACTTTTGGTGACAGTCGATAACTGTTAGTGACTGTATCGATGACTGTGTAGGGGATTGTGATGACGACTGTTATGTCAATGGCTTTGTTGTGATGATGGACTGTGTCAATGAGAGAGAATTAAAGTATAAGTATAAATTACAATTTTGTGAAATGTAAATAGGAAAATAGTGAATATTGAGAACACTAAATTGAGATCACCAAACATCTGCAATTTTACTGCTAAAATGACATACGCTGTCATTATTTATTACACCAACTAAAGGTTACTGAACTTTGAATATTTGTATAATCAAAACTTTTCTTGATTTTTTAGTATTTGATGAAATCTTTTTTAATTAACATCAAACTATTAAATCTACCGTATAAATGTATGAACTACTATGAGTTTTTATTGTGTAACTTTATGTATTTGATACTATATGCTGTGTAGCTGCTTATAGGCCGAGTTGAGAAGAGCGCAACCCTAAAGAATCTATGATATTCTACTGTCCATTTTATGGCTCGTGTCCCTCCCTCAAGGGTAAATCAACACGTTTTTTTAATCAGATGTAAATAAAGTCTCACCAAAACCCCTGAATAATGCACAATTAGACTTGTTTTTGTGTGTTTAGCTCTATGAAATTCAGGACATCTCTCAGTGTGTGCTGCACCTGCAGTAACAGAGCAAACACCTGCAGTGTCTCTGTGCCTGCGCCACAGGTATTTGTGGCCTCAGGAGGTACTTTGGAGGATTTGAAAGCTGCAAGGTGCACTTTTGTTCTGCCCTGAGACCTGCAGCACTTTACCACTCTATTGTTCTGCCACTTGTGTGAGGCAGAGGTGAAGGGGACTGTTTCACACACACACATGCACACACACACACATTCACAGAGTCTCTCTCACAATGTGTGTGTGCATCAAAATATGCGCACACAAATGTACACACACACACAATGCACACACACTCCTTTTTTAAAGACAGCCTGCAGGTGTGTATATTTGTCTCCTTCTGTCAGTCTTCATATCTCCTCATCTCTCAAACACTCAGCGCGTTCATGAGTACCTGTGGTTTATCTGTGAGCGTGGGCATTTTTGATTTGGTGTCCTCCTACAGAGGCTGATGTCAGCATATTAGATTTCTTTTCAAAGAGCGTTCAAGGTACTGATGAGATTACTAATTTCATGGAGCATATGGGAACATCTATAATTTAGCGCACACATGCAGCATCTCTAAACACTGACACCTGAATAACACGTATGGAGTCAATAGTTTTAGGATTTTATGTCTTTAAAAATAAAAATAAAAAACTCAGAACTGTGAATCAAATATTTGTAATATATCAGCTGTATAAGGGTGTCACGGGGGCGCAGTGGGTAGCACGATCGCTTCACAGCAAGAAGATTGTTGGTTCGAGCTTCGGCTTGGTCAGTTGGCATTTCTGTGTGGAGTTTGCATGTTCTCCCCGTGTTGCCGTGGGTTTTCTTTGGGTGCTCCGGTTTCCCCCACAGTCCAAACACATGCGGTACAGGTGAATTGGGTAAGCTAAATTGGCCGTAGTGTATGGGTGTTTCCCAGTGTTGGGTTGCAGCAGGAAGGGCTGTGTAAAACATATGCTAGATAAGTTGCTGTATACATGATTAGATGGAGACTTTAGTCAAGTTGAATTGAAACGCTTTGCTTAATGTACATCATTTTAAAGAATCTCCTCACATGAAACATTACTATAGTAATTTATAGCAAGTGCTATAGTATTTTTCGATTATACTATAGTAAAGTGTATTATTCTGTATATATTATAGCATTTACTAGTATTAACTGAAGTGAACTGATAAACTGCAAATATACTTGTAGTTTTTACATTATAATATGTTGGATTATAGTATAATATACCTTATAGTTGTAGAAAACTACAGTATTGGGTCATTTGATTATATTACTATAGGTGTTGTGTTACCACATCGATTATAGAATTACCATAACAGATGAATTCAAGTAATTTACAATAAACATTAACATGTTAACATGTATTTTCTGTAATGTTTACAATATTTCAGTTTTCAGCCACAGTCTGAAAATAACAAAACCAATGTCATGGATTTAATAAAAACTGCAGCAAAGCATTTCTTATTCTGGGCCCAGTTCTTTGTAAAAAGGCTATTTTGACACCGCCTATATTAAAAAACAACTAATAGCACTGGCTACAATGACAAGCAGTGGTGCACTGATTTGCACTGTGTTCTGTATTTTGTTATCCATTGTGTATTGATTTACTAAAATAGCTCATGTACTTCTTTGGCCAGAGGAGAAGTTGTTGTGCCCAACCGAGCCCTCTTTTTCTCTAGGTTTTTTCCTTCACTTTGGTCAATTGGTGAAGTTTTTTCCTTGCCGCTGTCGCCACTGGTTTGTTTGGTTTGGGACTTGTGGAGCTGCGCATGGATCAATTTGCTCTTCAGTGTTTAGACTTTCAGCAGTGAAAATTAAACCACACTGAACTGAACTGAACTGAACTGAACTTCAACTCTGAAAACTGGACTGACACGGTTTCAGTGTACTAGAACTTCTATGTTCAGCTGCTTTGACACAATCTACATTGTAAACGCGCTACAGAAATAAAGATGAACTGAATTGGTTGCTAGTTGTGTTGTTTCAAGGCAAAATTTGTTTTGTTGCATATTTTAAATGTTTCGGCAAGGTTAGAGCCTTTTGCATTAAAAATGTGTCATTTTGACCATGATTGCCATTGCTTAGGCTTATGTGCGTTAACAGTTTTAAAAATGTGGAGTTTAAGTTGACGGCTGCATCAACCCAATCAGGAAAAACTATAATCAAATGTGTTTAATTATGAATTTACTTGTGTTCATTAGTTTTTTTGTTAGTGATGCACAGTATTCAGTGTTGAAGAAGAAATCAGTTCAGTGTCTGAGATGTGCTGAATGGGATCGTGTGTGTGTGTGTGTGTGTGTGTGTGTGTGTGTCTGTAACCGGAATCTCCAATCTGAGGAAGGGAACAGGTGTGCACTCACCTGACCACATCCAGAGGTCACAGGCTCCTTCTGTCTCTCCTCCATCCACCTGTCTGTGCCTTCTGTGCCGAGACCAAACACACACACACAGCCAGAGGGAAAGCGGTAACACACAAACAGACACAACAGAAGTCATACTGCTGTGTGTTTTCATGATGCATCATCAGGCGGCAGTATTGTAGAGCAGAATGTAAACAATGCTACAGAACCTAGGGAAACTCACTTTGCTGAATTTTGTCTCTGAAAATAATGAATTATTGTCATGTTTTGGGATATTCTAATCAGTCGGACAAGATAATAAAACACCTACGTACTATAGACTGCCAAAAGCAGACTATCCAATATCCACAACATGCTCAAGTGTATCTTTTAACACCTGTTAAATTCAGTTTGTCAAAATATCGCTCCCTTTCCTGCTCACTAAGTCCTTCTCTATATGATTTAGCAGCTTCTTCATGTTTTCTCCATGATTTAGACAGCATGAATAGACAGAACAAAGTAGTACAACAACTGCGCAATCTATGCTATTGTTTACATCTGAGTTTCGCCAATATGGCTGCACATATGGGGAACTGAGCAAGTTTCGACGTAAGTGCAAACCCTCTATATAGGATACAATCATAATGCGACATCAAGGCACAGGTAGCTTTTTTCCCTTCACTTTTGAAAACTCAACTTTGATTAATGTATGCCTGTATGCCTACTTAAATGGGAATTTCGAAAACTGTCTACGTTACTTCAATTGGGATATTGAAAATCTAACAGCAAATACAGCCTGATCTCACGAGAAAACGTAACTATTTTACGTTTTGTCAGTTTAGTGGCTAATTCATACGAATTCGTACGAGTTCAGTCGTACGAAATTGTAAGATTTAAAAAAGGAGGCGTGGCACCTAACCCCACCCCTAAACCCAATAGTCATTGGGGGATGAGCAAATCTTACTAAATTGTACGAATTAGATCATACGAATTCATACGAATTAGCTACTAAATCAAAAAGTTACGAATTGCCGTGAGATTGTGTTGGCAAATACACATAAACAGCAGACATTATAAAGCAGGGGTGTCCAAACTCGGTTCTGGAGGGCCGGTGTCCTGCATAGTTTAGTTCCAACTTCCTTCAACACAAGCTGCCTGGAATTTTCTATTAAGCTGCGGTCACACTGGGCTTTAACTCCCATAGACTTCCATTCATACGCACGCAAATGCATCAGACCGGAACACAGGGACGTGCGTCAAGTTTCACAAGTTGCTGCGGTGCAAAGTTCAAGCTTGGTGAACTCTGACCTGCGAAATCGGATCACTTGACTGCGTGAGACCAATCGAGGATCAAAACAGGACCTCTCTGGACAGAAATTGAAAACATGGAGCAATCGCTGGCTTTTTTAATGTCTAATCATCTTGTTTAATTTCGCCCCTTTTCGCAGCGCCGCACGACAGAATTTCGCACACACAAAGCTCAGTGTGACCATAGCTGTATACCTAGAAAGAGCTTGATGGTTCAGGTGTGTCTAATTGGGGTTGGAACTAAACTTTGCAGGACCTTTGGACACCCCTGTTTTAAAGCAATGTAGCATTATAAACCTACTGATGTGGTACTCTGGTGTGGAGAGCTTGATCAGTGGCTTCGGGTGTGTTTAATTAGGGCTGAAGGTAAACTCTGCAGGACAGCGGACCTCCAGGAACAGGTTTCGGCACCGCTGGTTTATCTTCAACCTTGATTAAACACAGATCCAGCTAATCAAGTCCTTCAGGCTCATTTGAAAAGAAGATGTATGTGTTTTGGAGCTGGTACTGAACTCTGCAGAGCTGTGACCCTCCAGGAGCTGAATTTGACCACCGCGCTTAAAGACATTTAAGAGATCTTCATTTGAGCCACATATGAGAAGCAGGAGACTTTTCTTTGGCCTTTATTAGAGACAGGAATGATTGATGCAATCAGAAATAGACCAGGAGCTAGAGCTTTAATTCAATTCGAGTTTTTTATCCCCTTCACTCACTAACTTTCCTCCATCTCGTTCCCTTGGATGTACATCCATGATTAGGTTAGGCAAGTGTCCACTACTGTTGGATCATCTGAATGGGTTAAATGGAATTCATATCCAGTGGTGGAAAGAGTCCTGAAAAATCATAATTAAGTAAAAGTACTATTACTTGCCTACAAATGTAGTGCAAGTAGAGTAAACCTAACATTTTGTAGTGCATTCAGTTATTGCCCAACAGGCACACAACGTCATAAGATGTTAATATTAGATTAGATTTACATCATGACGTGTCCAATAATGAGGACAAACATTAGGTTGATTTTAGGTTGTAGAAAGTAACCAAAATCCAACATCTTACACCAGCGTCATAATGAAGTAAAAAATTACATTTATTCGTCAGGTATGGCAACTAAAATACAACTTCTGAAAGACGTCATAGTGGTAACGTCCACACTACGTCAAGCTGTAACATCATTAGACGTTGATATTTGGTTGATTTTAGGTTGAGCGCTGGACATTGAAGTCGACCTGACGTTGAGTTCAAAATGCAACGTCCCCACGGCGTTGGGGTGCAACCTCAATCTGACGTCATGTTGACGTCTTGTGTCTGCTGGCTGTTTAAGACCATTTCGGTCATCATGCAGCAAACATCTGTCATCTTCTCATCAGTGACATGCATCTGAACAGTCTCTGGGCCAATGCATGTAAAGATTTTGGGCATCTTCTTGGACACTTTTAATTCTTCCAAACAGTTTGCTGCAATGTAAAGCGCACATGTCTTGAGGTAGTTCATTATGATGTGATTTACCTTGTATGTGCGATTTGATTGGACAGGAATCACAGGACTGATTTCTCTAATCCCCATAGACAAGAATAAAATAAAGTAGTGACTGCAGGTTGAAGGAAAGTAGTGGAGTAAAAGTACCAATACTCCACTAAAAATGTGCTTAAAGGAAAGTAAGAGTACACACTTATTAAACTACTTATTAAATTACAATTTCTGAGAAAAACTACCCAATTACAGTAGTTTGAGTACTTCCCTGCTGAAAAATCCAGCCTAAACCAGCCTAGGCTGGTTGGCTGGTTTTAGCTGGTTGACCAGCCTGGTTTTAGAGGGGTTTTGGCCATTTCCAGGCTGGTTACCAGTCTTTTCCAGCCTGGTCTTAGCTGGTCAGGCTGGAAAATGACCAGCTAAATCCAGCTAAAACCAGCTTGACCAGCCTAGTTTAAGATGGACATAGCTGGTTTTGGCTGAGCTCCCAGCCTGGCTAGGCTGGTCAAGCTGGTTTTAGGTGGTCATTTTCCAGCCTGACCAGCTAAGACCAGGCTGGAAATGGCTGGAAACCAGCCTGGAAATGGCCAAACCCCTCTAAAACCAGGCTGGTCAACCAGCTAAATCCAGCCAACCAGCCTAGGCTGGTTTAAGCTGGATTTTTCAGTAGGGTTGTAACTTGTTACTTTACATCACTGTTCATATCCATATCCAAATATCTCTGGTTCTGGATGGCCAGTCCTCCACTACACCTTGCTCCCACATTCATTTTAAAGAAGTGCTACCCTGTACTAAAATGGCGGCTCTATTGACGCATTCCTTCCAATAGACAACAACAGCGTAGGCGACATCAAATGTAAATATCTATGGATGAAATGGAACACACTTCAAAATGGAGTTTAGGATTTCCCAGAGGGAACAAGAGAAGTTTGTGTGAGCATGTCTAAAAGTGAACTGCAACGCAGCCCTAGTCATTGAATATAGAACACACAAGACGTGTCACTCGATTGGGGAAAAGTACATCCCATATTTTAGTAAAGGAGCCCAAAGTTAATTCCACCCAAAAAAGTACCAAAAACCCAAGACTTCCGTTCATCTTCTGAACACAAATTAAGATACTGATTTAAGCTCTTATAGATGAAATTTGAGAGCTCCCTTATCCTCCATAGACAGCAATGGTCCCGAGATATTCGAAGTACAGAAATAAACAAAACAAAAACACTGTCAAAAGAGTCCATTTGTCTTTAATTGTTCAACTATAATCATAGGAAGCTCCAAGAACACATTTGTACACCAAAAGGGTCTTCCATATTAGATCAGGGTGGGCGTGCTAACCACTGAGCCACTGTGCAGCTATCTTTTAAGTATTTCAAAACAATTACTTCACAAGGGTTACAAACATGCCAATGTCAAACTCTAAATCTATCTCTAAAGCAACAGACCGAAGTATCCTTAAATATAACACTCATGCCAAACGTTACGTGCTCTTTACATTCATTAAAATTAATCACAGTGTTCCACACACCCGCACCCCCACAGACCGAGAAAGAGCAAGCAGTGAGCTGTGACAGATAGTGTCCTGCCAGCTTGGTCTGAGGTCTGCTGAAGCGTCTCTACAGCTGTCACTCTGTAACTCTAGATATCAGTCCACCTGAGCAGTCGTGGAGTCAAAACACCATCAGGCCTGCTCCTCCTGCCGCTGCTGTTTCACAGGTATGAGGACGAGCTCAGGCTGAATCGATCCAATCAGATTATTCATCTGCTCAGACTACAGCTTTACTATGTGTACAGAAGACCTCACGATTCATTACTGCACATTGTTTCGGCTTGGCCATGAGTAATTCATTCACAAATTGAAATACTGTCAGCATTTGTTCATCATATTGATCAAAACTGCTGTGACTTTTTAACATTTGTGTGCTGTTGAGGATGTTTTCATCCACTCTGGGGTGATTTTGAGTCTTAATTTGACCAAATTTTGGGAAAATAGTTTTGAAAATATAAAAAAAACTCAACAATACACTGCGGGCAAATTGACTACCCTTTTGTTATGTTGGGGGCTCTTTTTGCCCCATTGACTTTCATTATAATGACATTATTTTGGATCGGAAATCCTTGACACCATATAATCATGCAATCTTGATTGTTGCTGGTTTTCCTTGTTGGTAAGAGGTGTGATTTCTAATTTTTACTGATGATCATCAGTTGCAGTGCATAAAAAGCTTATAGTTTCTGGCTTTAAATGGAGTGTAGTGTGTTTGAGAGAGACCTTTGCGCACATTTGTGTTGTCCAACAGATGCAGATGTTTTCTCAGTATTTTGGTGTTTTTCAAGAGTTCGCCCTTAGCTGATGATTGATCTTAACCGGGAGAGAGCCCTTAGCTCGTGAAATCCTCGAGCCCGAGCTCAGGCAGGTCTCGAAGACTCCCCGGCTTGATAATGGTTAAGGTAGATTATGAATAGCTATGGAGAGTGTAAGCTGAATTCAACGCTTGCCTATGATGTCGATTTAGATTTGTCAATTTACTTATGTTACATGTTTTTGGTCTGTGGGAGCAAACCTTCCCAAAACATGGGGAGAATATGCAAACTCCACACAGAAATGCCGACTGGACCAGGTAAGATCTGAGCCGGTGACATTCTTGCTGTGAGGCAATGATGCTAATCATTGGGCCTCCGTGCTGAGGAGTAGGGGTGGAAGGGGGGATTCTTCAAGACGAAGATGGCTAAGGTAAGATGCTCTGGTTATTTACAATGATTTGGGAATCGTCTGATTTTTAGCCGATTTTTGGTTATTTACAATGATTTTTAGCCGAGAAATTGCAACACAGTTTCTACTTCACAACACAAACAAAACAAGCCGGGAGAGAGGAGACTCTCCGAACGACGTTCCAGTCCGGTTTAAATGGTCTTCAGAAACAAGCCGGCGCCCACGTGCTGGCAACTGATTCACCGCACCTGTGCGGTATGATGAAACCTATTCGGAGACAAAGGCGGAGAGAAAAGAACCACAAGCAATGCGCACAAACAACAACAAACAAAAACTCACTACTTAGGATATTTATTCATATTATTCTTTTTATATCATTATATAGAAAATAGGCAACAGACCCAGTTGTGATTTTGTTTAGATGAACGCCAAACAGACATGGGTACTCCTGCCAAATTTCCACTAGTTTTTCCTATGAGCGCTTTTAACTCCTCCCCCAACCTCCCGCTGGCCTGCAGATACCCACACTAGTGGATGCTGCTCTCTCATTGGCTGTAGGAGATCGCCGAGGTTATTTTCAGTCAGAACTCGTTTCAAACGGCATGACTTGAATCGCCGACAGCTCCAGATATTTAGCATGCCAAATATCTCACGGGTGTCGACAACTCATCGGCGATTCTCTCAGATCGCGTCTTTGATTGTTCGTACTGTGTGATTGTTACTCGCGTGCACGAGCACCGATTTACCTGTGATTTCAGGCGTTTGTCTGCGATTCCTCAAAACATGTCGGCGAGTCAAATTCAGGGCTAAAATCATGCAGTCTGAACTCGGCATAAACAGAATGCTTTTTCTCTTTTCTATTGTTTTTCAATGTAAACACACACCGGATTGATGTGTGTGATCGTTACGCTCACATCTTTTGAAGCAATCTGCACATCAGCACCGTGCTTTTTAGATGCCAAATGCAGTGAACCAATCAGAAGCAACTGTTGCAAGCTTGTATATAGTCAAATGGCATGACAAAGGTTTGATTTACCATTACATATCATGGCAGGGGAGGTGCTTGTTGTGGCATTCACACTCCCTTCTTTAACGCATATTTGAGCGCTGTGCTTTGCAGAATAGACACATTCGGTGTGAAGAGCCCTAAAGACAATCACTCAGTCAACAAGAGATACGTGATGCTGGAGCGTACTGTCCTTGAGTGGCTCTTTACTTTCTTTCTGGGACTTTGTGTGCAGTTTAATTATCAGTGCTGGGATCCTGAAATACCCAGTGAGTCAGAGCATGAAGGCCACATCAGTGAGCCAAACTCAACACACACACACACAACACACTGTATATTACAGGCTGTCCGCTGCGAGCACAGATCTGAGCCTCCACATGTGTGGCATCATGGAAACCGGTGTGATTGAGCTGATAGACTGTAGAATGATCAGATGAGTTGCCCTCAACTGGGTTTGCTTTAAGGATCCAGATGCTTTGCAATGAGAAAAAGTTTCACAGTCTCGTTCCGTTTCTCACATCTTTAAAATGGCTTGGTCACATTTACAATTGCTAGGTGAAATTACATCTGCAAAATGAAGATGGAAGTTCAGCTTGAGGGTGAAAGACTTTCTTCTGCCAAATTTGGTCATGTGAGTCTCAAGTATTTTGAATGGAAACGTTTCGTTGATGTTTAATGGCCCGTTTCCACTGAGTGGTACGGTACGGTTCGGTTTGGTTTGGTACGCTTTTATGGCCGTTTCCACTGTCAAAAAGCGTACCGAACCGTACCGTACCACTTTTTCGGCACCAACGCTATTGGTTTACAGAGAGGCGTCATTCGCTTACGCAACAAGCCAGAATGAAAACAAAAAACCGCCATGTTTGAAAAACACAGCGAGAGATTACAGCGGAATTATAAATACATATAATAACGAGCCATGGTCGATCTGGGCTCAAACAAACCTTGTCGTCATCTTGATGGACAGCCACAAATCCAAGAAGTAGAGCAGATTTACCCTGTGCCCCGTAGTTTTTTACAAGCCAGTCTGAGGCGCGAGCGGTTTCGCTTTCTTGCTAGCGCGAGCGCGCGTATAACATTATATCTGAAATAACAAACTTCTTGAGCTGATGATAATAACCTGCGCTTGATTATTGACGTGCTTTTGAAACCCGATCCTGTCAGACACTGACAAACGCGAGAGTGAAGCGTAAAGAAACAAAGGAGAAGCCGGGAAAAAAGGAGCACATTAAATATGGGCGAAATGTCTACTTTATGTAGTTCTTCTGTAGTTGTGAACATATAAGAGACTGTAAGGGTCTGTATGTGTTTATATATGTTCATTTATTTAGTTATTTAATATAATTACAGACGTTACAGTAGGCTGTTTCACACTGTCTTTGATCTGCAGTTATAATCAACTCATGTTTATAGAAAAGTTAGTAATAAACATTTCTACACAAGTATTTATGTGTATGAAGCATCTGTGTTGTGAGAAGAGCTTCTCATATGTTATGTGAACGACCCGTACAGCTTTATTGTAGACATTTCCTCGAGCGAGAATGACGTCGACTGAAACTTTCTGTCATACACCACGCCCACCAAAAGGGTACCCTTGTTAGTGGAAACGCAAGCCTGATAAAGGTGACCCGTACCAAACCGAACTGTACTGTACCGTACCAGTCAGTGGAAACGAGCCATAAGAGTCATCAGTAAAAGAAAAGTGAAGGTTGTGGTGCTGATGGTGTTTCAAGCATGAAGCTTAAGAAACTAATTAAAAGCATTCAATAGAAGAAAATAACTTTAAAAGTTATGCTATTTACAATGTACAGAGTTTCATTTTGGACGCCTCTTAAAACAGGTTTACATCCATTCAGGGTGTAAAAACACTTTCATCATCTCATAAAACAAATATCTCATTTCTCAAAGTATCTGGTCTGGCCCTTCTCAGCTCTCATTAGTCAGATGGCTATACTTTACTCTGATTGGTCAGACTCTTATACTCTGCTCTGATTGGCACAAAATGATTATGTTCTTCTCTAATTGCCCCAATGACCCTGCTCTGCTCTGATTGGCCAAATGACCATGCTTTGCTCTAATTGGCCAAATGACTATGCTCTACTCTGATAGGTCAGATTACATTACTCCATTCTCATTGGCTCTACTTTGCTCTGATTGGTCAGACTCTTATACTCTGCTCTGATTGGCAAAATGACCATGCTCTGCTCTAATTGCCCCAATGACCCCACTCTGCTCTGATTGGACAGATGACATTCCTCCAGTCTTATTGGTCAGTTGGCTCTACTTTATTCTGATTGGTCAGACTCTTATACTCTGCTCTAATTGGCCCAATGACCATGCTTTCGTCTAATTGGCCAAATGACTATGCTCTATTCTGATAGGTCAGATTACATTACTCCATTCTCATTGGTCAATTGACTCTACTTTGCTCTGATTGGTCAGACTCTTATACTCTACTCTGATTGGCAAAATGACCATGCTCTGCTCTAGTTGCCCCAATGACCCCACTCTGCTCTGATTGGGCAGATGACATTACTCCAGTCTCATTGGTCAGTTGGCTCTACTTTATTCTGATTGGTCAGATTCATATACTCTGTTCTGATTGGCCAAATTAACATGCTCTGCTCCGATTAGCCAAATGACCATGCTTTGCTCTAATTGGCCAAATGACTATGCTCTATTCTGATAGGTCAGATTACATTACTCCATTCTCATTGGTCAGTTGACTCTACTTTGCTCTGATTTATCAGACTCTTATACTCTACCCTGATTGGCAAAATGACCATGCTCTGCTCTAATTGCCCCAATGAACCCACTCTGCTCTGATTGGACAGATGACATTACTCCAGTCTCATTGGTCAGTTGGCTCTACTTTTTTCTGATTGGTCAGACTCATATACTCTGCTCTGATTGGCAAATGACCATCCTCTGCTCTTATAGGTCAGAGAACATTACTTCACTCTCATTGGTCCATTGGCTTTACTTTGCTCTGAATGATCAGATGGATTTACTCAAATCTGGTCAGATGACATTACTCTACTCTGATTGGTCAGATGTTGCGTTGTGTTGCAGTGCATATTACAGTGTGTGCATTAGACGCAACACAGCCTGTGTCATGTCTACATTTTAACTCTAGAGGCTTCCTCAGTCCTCATCGATTACACACTTTGTTAGACAGCAATGATGGTTTCATCCATTCAAGCTGAAATCTGATGATGAAATATTGGAAGAACTACACCGCAGTTGTAAAATAGTGTGTTTTAGAAGTCTAGAAGTGATATAGTGACTAGAATTAAACCATTCCCTCAATAATAAATGCTTCTTCTCCTCATGATGATGAAAACCTGAACCAAATCATGTGTTGGAGATGCGAGAAGCCAACTAAAAGACAATTGGCTGACGTTATGCAAACGGGTCACTTATCTACATAGCTTCACCTAAAATTGACTCCCGACCACTTGTTTTATTTCATTTCCACAAAAATATCTTTATTCCTGATGTACTTTGATCTTCCTAACAGTGCAGACCTTCAACATTCACAAGCAGCTGCATTACACTCTCCATTCAATTCCATATATGAATGAAAGAGTCAAATAGTGCACTTTAAAGATCAGTTTCTCTGCATGTGGACACACACACGCACACACGCATACTGAAGTCATTACTTTACAGCCAGTTTTCGGGGGTTAGAGGAAAAAGTCTCCCCTACAGAGAAAGCTGAGAGAATTCCCACACACACTCACTGTAGCGGCACAGCTCCAGAGACTCTGCTTCAGCATGTAAGCCTTTCCAGATGTGCTTACATCCGTCCCACTGCTGAGAGACGCCACTGAAGAAACACACACACAACATTTACATTAACATCAACAGTCTGAAGAAATGTCAACAATGTAAAGGTCCAAACACTTTAAAGTTTTTTTTCCCTCTCCGCTGTCGCCACTGGCTTGCATGGTTCAGGATCTGTAGAGCTGCGCATCGATGGATTTGCTCTTCAGTGTTTGGACTCTCAGTAGTGATTATTAAACCACACTGAACTGAGCTAAACTGAACTGAACTTGAACACTACAAACTGAACTACACTGTTCCTATTTACTGTGACCTTTTATGTGAAGCTGCTTTGACACAATCTACATTGTATAAGCGCTATACAAATAAAGGTGAATTGAATTGAATTGAAAAGCAGGAAATCGCACGAGTATCATAATTTTTATTGCAATTTCCTGACAAAGTCAGTCAGGTGAGTAAACTATATGGTCACACTTTATTTTGATGGTCTGTTTGTTGAGTTTAAGTTACATTGCATCTACATGCCAACTAATTCTCATTAGATTATAAGTAGACTGTTAGGTTAGGGTTAGTGTTAGTTGACAAGTACTTGCAAAGTTTCTTATAGTTAGTTAAATGTCTGTTGAATGTCTGTATCAATAGATATTAAGCAGACAGTCTACTAATACTCATACGGACCATCAAAACAAAGTGTTACCTATTATAAAATTTCAGTACTTTGGTTTGAGTAGATGTTTTCCATGTTTGGGGATGAAAAAAAATATTATTTTAAATAATATTAGACTAGATATTCTTCAAGACACTTCTATACAGCTTAACGTGGCATTTAAAGGCTTAAGGTTAATCAGGTTAACTAGGGAGGTTAGGGGAATTAGGCAAGTTATTGTATAACGATGGGTTGTTCTGTAGAAAAAAATAATAAGGGGCTAATAATATTGACCCTAAAATGGTTGTAATTTTTAGTGTTCGGAAAAACCGCCAGCAAAACTAAAGCCTAAGAAAACAATAGATTTCTTTCCCATCTCCCTTTTTTACTTGGTCAATATTTCATAGTGTACACAGTTTAATAATCAATTTAAATTATGTAATAAATAAATAAATAAGCAACATTAACTCTCATGTTAGGTATGCACAGTGCGTACAGCGTACGGCTGCAGGCGCCATTGGGGTAAATTGAGTACACTCACTGTGGACCACACACCGCTTGGATATCAATGTCACTTAAAAAACGAAAACTTACACTAAAAAACCTCCAAACCTTTCTCTAAATTATTCTGATAAAAAAACTAAACAAATAAAACATCAACTTTCTATTAAAATCTGTTCTTTCTATTACAAATCTGGTCTATTTTAATGGCTGTAACTGTAGGCTATAAGCTGTTTGGCGGAAAAAAGCGGGCTTTGGGGTCGGACTCTGGCCAAAAATTTTGATAAGCTGTTGGACAAGAGTAGGGCTACAGCCAGTGTGTCTCAGGCCAGGGCCGGGCTAGGGCTTAGATTTAACGCCCGTGCAGGGCTCTATTCGAGTCTCAGCTGGGTCAGTTGCCTTTTCTGTGTGGAGTTTGCATGTTCTCCCCGGGTTGGTGTGGGTTTTCTCCGGGTTCTCCGGTTTCCCCCACAGTCCAAACACATGCGCTGTAGGTGAATTTAATAAACTAAATTGGCTAGGTGAATGAGTGTGTATGGGTGTTTCCCAGTGTTGGGTTGCAGCTAGAAGAGCATCCGCTGTGTAAAACATATGTTGGATGAGTTGGCGGTTCATTCCACTGTGGTGACCCCTGATGAATAAAGGAACTAAGCCAAAGGAAAATGAATGAATCAATACATATTAAAACTTTTAGTTTCGTGTATTTAGTTAACTAAAGCTAAATGGTTTCCGTTTTCAACTAATCACCTGTAAACGAATTCATTTTCCTTCAGTTGTAAGTAAAATGCAATTACAAACCTGAAAACACCCAAGACTTGAAGTGTAAACTACCATGTATTTGTACCGTGTATCTAAAGCCTGATCAATAATATTTACCCTCAGAACAACATTACCATATTCATGTGTTTATGCAATGCTCATTACATTCAGCTTGTTAACATTACCGCTCTCCACAGCAATGCTAACATGCTAAACACTCTTTCACTGAGGTGCTAAATGAGCAGCAAATGGCTAATTAGCTTATACATGCTCACTTCTACAGTTCAAAGACCTGTATGTGTGTCTGTGTGTGTGTGAGTGTGTGTGTGTGTGCGTGTGGGGGGGTCACACAGTCATTAGGGGGTCAGTCAGTCTCTCTGGCTCCACAAGCTCATGAAAGCAGTCAAAAAGATTGAGAGTGTGTTGTGTGAATGTAAGCTCTCTATTTTCAGCATGTGTTGTTGTTATTGAGTTAGCGTAGTAACATTTGCTCCTGTCCTGTGGGTAATTAATTTCATCCTATATTGCACTGACTGAAGATATACAGGGTGGGCCATTTATATGGATACACTTTAATAAATTGGGAATGGTTGGTGATATTAACGTCCTGTTTGTGCCACATTAGTATATGTGAGCGGGGCTCATGAAAGAATAAAGTTACGTTAAAACCAAGCACACCATTGTTTTTCTTGTGAAATTCCCAATAAGTTTGATGTGTCACATGACCCTCTTCCTATTGAAAAAACAAAAGTTGGATCCAAGATGGCCGACTTCAAAATGGCCACCATGGTCACCACCCATCTTAAAAAGTTTGTCCCCTCACTTATACTAAAGTGACACAAACAGAACGCTAATATCTGACACAATCTCACGGCAATTCGTAACTTTTTGATTTAGTGGCTAATTCGTATGAATTCGTACGATCTAATTTGTACAATTTGGTACGATTTGCTCATCCCCCAATGACGGTTGGGTTTAGGGGTGGGGTTAGGTGCCATGCCTCCTTTTTAAAATCATACGATTTCGTACAACTAAACTCGTACGAATTTGTACGAATTAGCCACTAAACTGACAAAACGTAAAATACTTACGTTTTCTCGTGAGATCAGGCTGGAATATCACCAACCACTCCCATTTTATTAAGGTGTCTCCATATAAATGGCCCACCCTGTAGTTCTGTAATGTACTTTAGATGTAAACATTGCATGGGAGGTCTTGATAACAGATGTTCCCTCTCTCTCCCTTTACATTTAATGTGTCTCCCTACCCGACACCTGTTGAGACATGGGGGTCCTTATACTCTGTGTGTGTGTGTATGTGTGTGTGTGTGTGTGTGTGTGTGTGTGTGTGTGTGTGTGAGGGTGATGAGGTGCGGGGAACTTTAGAAGACAATAACTTCTTGATTGTAACAACGCTTGTCCTCCTCCTCTCTCCGACACACACACACACACACACACTCTTGTACACACACTTGTAAAGCTATAGCGTAGATGTAATGATGTTTCAGTACCACTTTAAAATAACAGTACATGAATGATGTATTAATATGTAAATTAAACATTACTTTATTATGGACTAAGGATGAGTTAAGGTGCGCGCTAATGGCAAGGCAGGTTAATTTATATAGCACATGTCATACACAGTGGCAATTCAAAGTGCTTTACATAAACAAGAATAAGAAAATAATAATAAGATAAGAGGGAGCTAGGCCATTTAAGGATCTAAATGCCAGGAGAAAATTTTTGAATTTAATGCGGTATGCAACTGGGAGCCAATGGAGGTCGTACAAGATTGGGGTTATATAAGCAGAACGTTTGGTATGAGTGAACATTCTAGCCACAGAGTTTTGAATATACTGTAATCTGGAGATGAGGCTGGCAGACCGATGAAAAGGGCATTACAGTAGTCAATGCGTGAAGAGACAAATGCATGGACGACAGTCTCAGCATCCTTACTGCTGATGAAGGGACGCAGTTAGGCAATACGGGGTGTATTTAGGGGTGTGTTGCTTCACATGTAAATTAGTTCCGGCTTCCCGCCAACGTAACAAGGGGGCGGGGCCATGAGCTCACCCGCTCTGCGTTTGCAACACAGACAGGCAGACTGAGAGAAGGAGAGGATCCGCATTCAGTCGTACATGTACGACTCTGACACAGACCAAGCAGAGAGTACAAAATCATTTGTGTCTTTGTACAGTTTTACAGCCAACTGTGTGCTAGTTTCAAGTGCCGAGCTTGTACACCGAGACTAATAACCACACACACTGAATTAACTTTGACTGAGGCACCGAATGCATCGCTCGAAGCCGTGACACGGCACACCAGACACTCTCTGTGGCGCGGCAGAAACATGAAGTGTCCTCTCAGTCTGCCTGTCAGACTCTGTTGCAAACACAGAGCGGGTGAGCTCATGGCCCCGCCCCCTTGTTATGTTGGGCGGGAAGCCGAAACTAATTTACATTAGATTAGATTAGATTAGATTCAACTTTATTGTCATTACACATGTACAAGTACAAGGCAACGAAATGCAGTTTAGGTCTAACCAGCAGTGCAATAGCAGCAAGTGCAGGATACAGGTATAAGTTATAAAGTGCAGTTATAGAAAAACTATGGTGATATTTACAGATGGATGTACTATCAACATTATATACAGGTTGTATTAGCTATGAACAGATTTACAATAAATGAATATATGTACAGGATGCTATTAATAATCAGGAGTGTGCAGATAAACATAATTACAAATGTCCATGTGCAGTGGGTATGTACAGTTCAATAAATGAATCAGTGCAATGAATATGTGCAAACTTTAAATGTGCAAATGTTAAATAGTGCAGTGATTGTGAGGAGTATAAGTTAGAGGAATGTGGGGGGTGTATTGGGGAGGCAAAAGAGTCAGTGAGGGGCAGAGTTCAAAAGGGAGACAGCTCTGGGGAAAAAGCTGTTCCTCAGTCTGCTGGTTTTTGTCCGGGGGAGCCTGAAGCGCCTGCCGGAAGGCAGGAGAGAAAACAGTCTGTGAGCAGGGTGAGAGGTGTCCTTAAGAATACTGCGTGCTCGGCGCAGACAGTGTTTCTTCTGGATGTCCTCAATGGCTGGCAGTGTAGTCCCTGTGATGCGTTGGGCAGTTTTCACCACCCGCTGCAGTGCCTTACGCTCAGCAACAGAGCAGCTTCCATACCAGACTGTGACGCAGTTGGTCAGGATGCTTTCTATTGTGCAGCGGTAGAAGTTCACCAGGACGGCTGATGAAAGCTGGTTCTTCTTAAGTTGCCTCAAGAAGAATAGGCGCTGGTGAGCCTTCTTGACCAGGCTGGAGGTGTTGGTGGTCCAGGAAAGGTCCTTTGAGATGTGGGTCCCCAGGAACTTGAAGGATGAGACAGGCTCAACGGCCATCCCATTAATGTGGATGGGATCATGCGAGCCTGTTCGTCCCTTCCTGAAGTCCACAATGAGCTCCTTGGTCTTGCTGGTGTTAAGGAGCAGATTATTGTCGGTGCACCAGGTGGCCAGATGCTGTATCTCCTCCCTGTAGGCAGTCTCATCATTATTGCTGATTAGACCAATCACTGTGGTGTCATCTGCATATTTGATGATGGTGTTGGATCTGTTCACAGGCCTACAGTCGATGGTAAAGAGAGAGTAGAGGAAGGGGCTCAGCACGCAGCCCTGGGGTACACCAGTGTTGAGTGTGACGGTGGTGGAGCAGATGTGGCCTGATCTAACATTCTGAGGTCTGTTAGTCAGAAAGTCCATAACCCAGTTGCAGAGAGACGTGTCGATATCCAGGTCTCTGAGTTTGATCAGTAACTTAGAGGGTATGACAGTGTTGAATGCTGAGCTGAAGTCAACAAACAGCATTCGTGCATAAGTGTTTTTATTGTCCAGGTGAGTGAGGACAGAGTGCAGTGCTATGGAGACGGCATCTTCTGTGCTCCTGTTGCCACGGTAGGCAAACTGATGTGGGTCTAGTGTGGATGGCAGAGAGTCTTTCAGATGTGCCAGGACCAACCGCTCGAAGCACTTCATGATGATGGGTGTGAGTGCTACAGGGCGGTAGTCATTCAGGCATGTTGGGCTGGAGTGTTTGGGCAGCGGCACAATAGAGGTGGTTTTAAAGCATGTTGGCACAGTTGCTAGGTTAAGCGACAGGTTGAAAATGTCTGTGAATACCCCAGTGAGCTGTTCTGCACATGCTTTGAGGACGCGCCCAGGAATACCATCTGGCCCAGCAGCCTTACGCACATTGATCCGACTCAGTGCGGTGTAGACTTCTGAGGAGGTGAGTGTGATAGTTGAGTGGTCGGCTGAGGTAGTGTTCCTGGTGTAGGGTTCTGTATTGTCTCTTTCAAAGCGGGCATAAAAGTCATTTAGCTCGTTCAGAAAGGAGACATTTGTAGCTGTGGGGGTGGACTGGCTGGGTTTGTAGTTGCTGATGGCCTGGATGCCCTGCCACATGCGCCGAGGATCAGAGTTGGAAAAGTGCTCCTCTAGCTTTAGCTTGTAGCAGTGCTTGGCCTTTTTGATGCCCCTCTTCAGATTAGCCCTGGAAGTGCTGTAGGCCTGTGCATCCCCTGATCTGAATGCAGTGTTGCGTGCCTTCAGCAGGAGGCGCACCTCCTTGTTCATCCATGGCTTTTGATTTGGGTATGTGGTGATCTGTTTCTGGGTTGTAACACTGTCTATGGTGGTGTTGATATATTCCAGAACAGAGGAAGTGTAACTGTCAATGTCTGTGTGAGAGCCACATGTGGCCTGGGAAGCAAACATACTCCAGTCTGTGTGTTCAAACCTGTCCTGGAGTGTGGAGTCCACCCCCGCTGGCCACACTTTGATGGTCCTTACTGATGGCTTCACACGGTTGACGATGGGTGAGTACTTGGGGGTGAGAAACAAACAAAGGTGATCTGATTGACCCAAGTGGGGGAGGGGGGTCACAGCATATGCTTCAGCCCATGTTTGTGTAAACTTGGTCTAAAGTTTTGTTTCCCCTTGTGTGGCAGAAAATGTTTTGATGGAATTTGGGGAGCACTGTCTTTAAGTTTGAGTGATTAAAATCCCCCGCAACAATAAAAGCAGCCTCCGGGTGAGCAGTCTGTTGTTTGCTGATGGCTGCATGAAGTTCATTCATAGCGAGCTTGGCATCAGCGTCGGGAGGTATATAAGCAGCAGTTATTATGGTGGAGGTGAACTCCCGTGGCAGATAAAACGGTCTACATTTAACCATTAGAAATTCCAGGTTAACAGAGCAATGTCTCCCAACGATGACAGAGTTTGTGCACCAAGCTTTGTTAATATAAATGCATAATCCTCCGCCTCTGGTCTTACCGGAGTCATCCGCCGTTCTGTCTGCTCGGAATGTTTGATGCTCCGTTAGCGATATAGCGTTGTCTGGTATCCCGCTGTTTAGCCATGTTTCTGTGAAAATCATGACATTACAGTTCCATAATCTTTTGCTGTGTTGATGCGCAGTCGAATCTCATCCATTTTGTTCACCAGTGACCGTACATTGGCGAGAAAGATGCTGGGTAAAGAGAGCCGGTGTGGTGTTAGCTTTAGCTTAGCTCTTAGCCCGCCGCGCTTCCCCGTCTTTGTTTACGTTCTCTGCGCCGCCTCCGAGCACTTCTGCCCGGCCGTGTAGGGCTGTTCGGCCCGGGTGTTCTGGCGATCTCAGGGATGAGTCGAAGATTGTTAATAAAACTGTCCGGAATGCACAATCCAATATCCAAGATTTCCTGTCGGGTGTACGATGTAAAGGCACTGCTGTTCTGCACGAACAGACCCGAAATGAGCAGGAATAATACCGCAAAATTGCAGAAACTGGAGAGACGCTGGGCTTCGCGAACTGAACGCGCCGCCATCTTGTCTCGACATGTGAAGCAACACACCCCTAAATCAGCGAGCTGTGGACACGCCCCCAACATGACACTTTTTAACACATTATAATAAAACAATCTGAATTGTGTTTTAAACTGAACCTAAACTGGCACACTCAGAAGAACCAGAATATTAATATTAAATCATAAAAAAAGAGGTAAACTATGTGCCCTTTAAGCTATAGCTTTATTTTAGCTTTTCAGTATCAGTATTTTAGGGTGGGGCTATCGGTATTTTAGGGTCGGGCTATCAGTCATTTAGGGTGGGGCCATCAGTCTTTTAGGGCAGGGTTATCTGTATTTTAGGGTGGGGCTATAAGTCATTTAGGGTGGGGCCATCAGTCTTTTAGGGCAGGGTTATCTGTATTTTAGGGTGGGGCTATAAGTCATTTAGGGTGGGGCCATCAGTCTTTTAGGGCAGGGTTATCTGTATTTTAGGGTGGGGCTATCAGTCATTTAGGGTGGGGTCATCAGTCTTTTAGGGCAGGGTTATCTGTATTTTAGGGTGGGGTCATCAGTCTTTTAGGGCAGGGTTATCTGTATTTTAGGGTGGGGCTATCAGTCATTTGGGGTGGGGTTATCAGTTTTTAGGGCGGGGCTATCGGTATTTTACAGTGGTGCTATCAGTATTTTAGGGAGGGGCTATCAGCCATTTAGGATGGGGCCATCAGTCTTTTAGGGTGGGGCCATCAGTCTTTTAGGGCAGGGTTATCTGTATTTTAGGGTGGGACTATCAGTCATTTGTGGTGCGGTTATCAGTCTGTAGGGCGGGGCTATCAGTTCTTTGGGGGAGAGCTATCAGGGCGTGTCTTGTTTGTGCTCTTAATTCATTCATTCATCAATCTTCCTTCATTTGTTATAACGTTCCTCTTTCAACAATTCAGTCAGTTCGCAAAGAAAGAAATCATGCACTCCCCTTTTTCCCCCATTTCAAGACCATTTCAAGTAAATGTATGTCATGATAGTGCAAAAAGACAATCTGGTCCCGCTTTATATTAAGTGTCCTTAACTCATATATACTTACACAGAAATTAATAATTCGTTACAATGTACTTACTGTGTAAATACATGTATATACTGTGTACTTACGCTTGATTGAACACCTGAATTACATCTGTGATTTATTCTGTAATTACATTTGACCATCCCTTACACCTTAACCCACCCTTAAACCAACCCATACCACCAAACCTGTCCATAACCCTACCCCTATCCCAACTCAAGAGCACCACAAGTGTTCTCAAATACATTACAAACACAGTAAGTACATTTATTTTTTGATGCAAGTACAGAGTAGTTAAGGGCACTTCATATAAAGTGCGACCGACAATCTTAACTTCCGTTTCATAGTGAATTGAAGTGAAACCTCCCTCACCATCAGATATCTTCAGAGATGTTATACCCATGCACTTACAGGGACAATTCGCCCAAAAATGTTTATCCTTTACTTGTTTCAAACCTTTAGGAGTTTCTTTCTTCTGTTAAACCTAAAAGAAGATATTTTGAGAAATGTTAGCAACCAATGACTTCCATAGCATGTGTTTCTCCTACTACGGAAGTTAATAGTTACAGATGTTCAGCTTTAAAATGTTTTTCCTTTGTGTTCAATGGAAGAAAGAAACATATTAAGGTTTGGAACTCCTCGAGGGAGAGTAAATAGGAGTTAATTTTTCATTTTTGGGTGAACTATCCCTTTAAAATAATAAGAACTCATGCTCTGCTGGGCTTTTTCCTTTGTTTTATTTATCAGTCTAGTGGCCTAACCTTTAAAAAGCAGTGGTTTACAGCAGATATGTCATACGTGTCTGGACGAATGTTGGCCTGGAGCAGATCTGTGAAGCCCCGTGGGCCTGTTTCTGCTGTTAGTGCACTGTAAACCTCCCTCCGGATTAAAGAAGGGTCTGTTAAATGACAGGGAGAGGAGAGATGGAGAGACGGAGAGCTGAGATTAGAGTAATCACCCATCAGAGAGATTGATGAGGAAGACATGCAGAGTTTAAGGAGGATCTGAAGTGGCAAGTGCAGCGGAGCAGGGGCTGCTGGGTGAAGCACCTTACAACAGCTGCTCTCGATTATCCACACGGGGGGTCAGAGACCGCTGGCGCCAGCAGAAGAGCAACAGGTCAGGAAAGATGCAGATTATAAAAATACTAGCAGCCAATTGGCCCCTGAAAGAGAAAACAGACACTGTGTGTGTGTGTGTGTGTGTGTGTGTGTCTGTGAGAGTGTGAATGTCTTTGTGAGGGAGTATGTGTGTGCGCATTTGAGTTAGTGTATGTGTGCGTTTGAGTGTGTGTGTGTAGATTTGAATTAGTGTGTGTGTGTGTGTGCTTTTGAGTGTGTATGTATGTGCATGTGTGTGTGTGTGTGTGTGTGTGTGTGCCTGTGTCTTCCTGAATCAGTGTGTGTGTGTGTGCGTGTGTGTGTGAGAGAGAGTATATGTGTGTGCATTTGAGTAAGTGAGTTTGTGTGTGCGTGAGTGGGCATGTGCATGCGTACATTCGAATGAGTGTGTGTTTGCGTACATGTGTGTGTGTGTGTATGTATGTGCCTGTCACTGTGTTTGAGTGAATAAGTGTGTGTTTGAGTGAGTGTGTGTTTGAGTAAACGAGTCTCTCTGTCTCTCGAGGCTAAATTGTCCGTAGTGTATGAGTGTGAGTGAGTGTGTGTGGATGTTTCCCAGAGATGGGTTGCAGCTGGAAGGGCATCCGCTGCGTAAAACACATGCTGGATGAGTTGGCGGTTCATTCCGCTGTGGCGACCCTGGATTAATAAAGAGACTAAGCCGAAAAGAAAATAAATGAATGAATGAATGAAATGTACAATAAATTCGTACATGTTTACAGTGCATTATCATGCATCTGTAAATACTGCACGCCAAATGAGCTATGCGAAGAAACATATAAACAATAATTCCCTCAATTAACAATTGTAAAACAAAACAGTTTCTAAAATTAGACCATTTAGACATCTACATCATGACTTTCTGTATTGAAAAACACAAACATAAATCACACACCTCACACCGCTCACCAAGCTGTGCTAGCTTCAAACATGTAGCTTCTTAGTAAAGTGATGGTCATCTGGGTAAACACGAATGTGAACATGAGACAATGCAACAAGAAACGAGCAATATTATAATGCACATCATCGTGCTTACAGTAGTTCCATTAACTTACATCTGGATGATTACTGTCCAGAAGGGATATCAAGATCTGTCTATGTGTCTTTAGCTCAAGAGATGCCATCTAATATATACAAAGAACAAAATACTATTGATTTATGATGGAGGAATAGACATCACTGTTTAAAAAAGGAAATTATGTGTAAACAAAAATGCAACAGTTTCTTCATTTTATAAGAGAGTATGGAAATAAATCTTTAAAAGGAAAATATGTTAAAGAAAACCCGTTTTTTAGGAGATATTAATATTATTAAACACAGTTATACTAATAAACATTAGAAATATTATTCATTCATTCATTTTCTTTTCAGCTTAGTCGCTTTATTAATCCGGGGTCGCCACAGCGGAATGAATCGCCAACTTATCCAGCACATGTTTTACGCAGCGGATGCCCTTCCAGCTGCAACCCATCTCTGGGAAACATCCACACACACTCACTCACACTCATACACTACGGACAATTTAGCCTCGAGAGACAGAGAGACTCGTTTACTCAAACACACACACTCACTCAAACACACACTTATTCACTCAAACACAGTGACAGGCACATACATACACACACACACACACACATGTACGCAAACATACACTCACTCGAATGTACGTATGCACATGCCCACTCCCGCACACACAAACTCACTTACTCAAATGCACACACATATACTCTCTCTCTCACACACACGCACACACACACACACTGATATTCAGGAAGACACAGGCACACACACACATGCACATGCACATCCACACACACTCACTCACACTCATACACTACGGACAATTTAGCCTACCCAATTCACCTGTACCGCATGTGTTTTTTTACTGTGGGGGAAACTGGAGCACCCGGAGGAAACCCACGCGAACGCAGGGAGAACATGCAAACTCCACACAGAAACGCTTGAAGGCTTGAACCAGCGACCTTCTTGCTGTGAGGCGACAGCACTACCTAATACACCACTGCGCTGCCTAGAAATATTATAACAAGTGATATAGTTATTTATAATATATTAAAATGGACCAATGTATTCATAAATATAAATAAGTTCTTATGAAATATATTGTATAAATAAAGTAAAAGAAGTTACATTTAACATTTTACATTGTATATATCCAGCTAAAGAGGTTTTAGAGAGATTTAATTAATATATTGATTATTCCTGTAATTTTTGTTGCATGGAAAAGTAATCTACTGTCCATGTTTTGTGATTACACAAGGATTTTCTGGGTGGATGTGGAAAATGTTCTTAGAAGGAAAACAAATATTGTATTTAAGCTACATAATTTGTATTATGTCAAATTATGTCAATACATGCAAAAATGCACCTTTCTACAACTTTTTATTATTTTGAGAAAGTTTCATATACATGGACTAGATCAAAGCCAAATTTTGTTCACTTCCTTCAAGTTTGGAGACCATTGTTAATTAAAAAAAGCAAAGACTTGTAATATTCTTAAGAAATGTAAGATTTTTAATTACTGAATGTTTTTATGTACACTCTGGCATATTTTTTTGTATAATACAGTATAATTCTGTATTTGTTGTTAATAAAAGAATAGATATTTGGATGAGTGTGACGTAGTATGATTATACAGGTTCAGGGGTCTGTCCTAAAGTCATTAACCTGAATTAAGTGAGAGCCTATAGTGACCTCTTGTGGCCATTCACAAAAAATAAACAGCGTAAAAAAAAGAAAAAGAAAAAGTATTAAGGTCCAAAGTACGATCACTACCATTCATTCATTCATTCATTTTCTTTTCGGCTAAGTCACTTTATTATACCGGGGTCGCCACAGCGGAATGAACCGCCGATCACTACCAGAAACGTGCAGAAATATTATTTACATTCATAAATTTAAATCTATGCAAAATTACTCGATGAAATAAACTAATCAATCCATAAAAACATACATACAAAGACATGCAGTGAACAAAAAAAGACAAACACACGTTATGTTCAATCAAACACTACTGTTACTTGGGTTATTTTAAGACAAATAATTTCCTTAGATGTTAAGAAACCCACATTTCTCCCATTAAAGTAAACAACAAAGACAAATATCATCAAACACAAGTAATTACTTTTATCCAAAACATTGGAAATTGTCACATTTGACAGAAGCAGGACTGAGGAAAACTAAATATTTTGATCTGGATCTCGAACTTTATTTTGCTGTGTTCACACCAAACGCGAAGTACGTTTCATACATTGAACAGGCCTACCATTAAAACATTATAAAACTTAATTTTTACAACATAAACAGTCATTCTAAGCCCGAAGCCACTTCCTTTTTTTATTTTTTTATTGCATAACCGTCAGGAACATCATACAACATAATACAAAAAATGAAACAAAAAACTAATACAACAATGGTAAAAATAAGAAAATACTAAATAAATGAATAAATAAACAAACAAATAAACAAATAAATAATAAATAAATAAATAATAAATAAATAAATAAATAAATAAATAAATAAATAATAAATAAATGAATAAATAAATAATAAATAAATGAATAAATAAATGAATAAATAAATAAATAAATAAATGAATAAATAAATAAATAAATAAATAAACTATAAATAAATAAATAAATAAAATAAATAAAATAAATAAAATAAAATAAATAAATAAATAAATAAAATTACACAAAGTACAGTGTACAGCACTTCTACATCCAATGATTTTAAGAATTGAAAGGGAAATCAAGTGTCATAATAATTGATGCATATCTCAGATTTTCTGCTTTTCAACAATTTCACAGTAGAAATAAAAGTCAAACTCGATACAAAAAACTGTTAATGTGGGAGATGATTTAGCAGATTTCTGTTTGTGCATGTAAAACTTAACAATAAAATAAAGAGATTAACAATATATCCAAGGCATATGTTGGATTTGTTTTCCTAATAAAAATAACATCTTTTAATGTAAAATAATAACTAAGTTTTGTCCTTTTGAAAATATATTCTTCCAGAAATTCTTTACAATATTGCATTCAGAAAACAAATGACAAAGGCTCTCTTTATCCACATTGCAGTTTTTCTCCTCACACCTCCTTTATTTGGAATAATGGTAATATAACCTCTTCAATTAATCTTTATTCTTACTAAATTGGTTTAATAGAGACATTAATCATCTTTTAAAACTTTTTGGCAGTTCCGGGAATATTCTATTCATGTCTACTTACAGAATTTCCCAATATTGTTTAGAGAATTTAATTCAGTTATTAAATCTCTCCCTGTAAAAATGATTCAACTTGTTAAAAATCGTATTTGCTATAACTCTCTATCAGCTGTAAACCCAAAAACTACATATAGAAGGTGTTGAGTTGACTGATAAACAATGTACTAACAAACATATTCGTAATATTTATCAGAAGCAAAATAAAATGACTCCTAGAGGCAAATTTTTCTGGAACTCCATTATAGTTAATGTTAATTGGAAAAGAGCCTGGTTAACTCCCTTCAAATACACTATTCATAATAAAATTAAGAGAATCCATTTTAAAATATTACATACAATTCACCCAGTAAAATCGTCTTTATCAATGTACATTGAAATGGAGGATATCTCTGCCACAAAGCCACTTTCAGACCACAAAACCTCTCTTTTGCCAACAGTGATTGACACACAGGCGGCCAATCAGCATTCGCTGAGCAGCAAACAGTAGCCAATCAGCATTCGCTGAGCCACACACAGGCAAATATCCCGCCCTTGGCGCTTAGTGTATGAAGTGTATGGAGTATGCAACAGATCGCTGACGAATGCCAAAACTTAGCGGTTTCTGTATAATTATAACTGGGTTTTGTGTGTCTTTTCAAAGTAAGTGTATTATATCTGACTTTTGTAGCGTTCGCGAGTGTGATATGTCTAACTTTGCTGCCGATTATGCCTTCAGGAATTAGCAACATATTTGACCTTTATTCATAGCTGCTAATATCTAGTTTCATTTACTGGTTGTTTCAGAAATATGCTTTTCATTAAAAGTAATGAGATTGTGTGAACACATTGCCTGAAACTAACATGATTAACTTCTCATTCAAAATACCTCATTTACTCACTGTAGGTATTTTTAATAAAAAGAAAATACAATTTTTTTACCTGCACTCAGTGTGGAAAGAGATTTGGTTGAGATGCAGTGTTTTCTAAGTATATTATATCTGACTTTTGTAACGTTCACGAGTGAGATATGCTTTTCTATCGACCATCCCTCGGTTTAATCTGCATTAAAGCTGCAGTAGGAGATCTGGGTTAATGCTAACTTTAGCATAATAGCATTGAAAACGCTTGTCCCTCATTGCCGCCCAAAGAAACGCATCCTGAAGTCATGAACGCGCAGCAAATACATAGCCAGCTTAGATTGTGGTTTAAACTGCATATTTCCCTGCAGTGTGCAAAAGCAACTCCGATATTGATTCAGAAGTTTTGATTCAGCATTCCTGGCAGAAGCCCTTTCAAAAACAATCTTTACTCTTAGTCTTAGTTTGTATGTCTAGTGTAATTTACTAATTGTGGTTGTTTCAGAAATATGCTAATATAGTATCTAACAGATAATGGACTCTCTTTATTCAATGTTTACAGTTTCTTTTCACTTCACATTTAGATAATTTAGGTCTTTTGTCTGCTAAAAACTCTCTTTACTTTGATTTCAGATCTTTCGATTTCAGAAGAATGAGATTGCGTGAACACTTTGTGTGAAGTGAAGATGATAAACTACTAAAAGCTGGAAATACCTGACAAGATTGTTTTTCAACTGTGTGGAAAGAGAATGGTTGGGATGCCAAACAGCCGTAAGATTCACAAGATGAGCCTCACTGGAAAGAAACCAATCACGTGCACTCAATGTGGGAAGAGTTTCACACATGCATCGAACCTTGATAAACACATGAGGATTCACACTGGAGAGAAACCGTTCACATGCACTCAATGTGGGAAGAGTTTCAGAATGTTATCACGGCTAAATCGACACCTGATTATCCACACCGGAGAGAGACCTTTCCCGTGCACCCAGTGTTATAAGAGTTTCGCACATTCAGCAAACCTTAATAAACACATGAAGATTCACACTGGAGAGAAACCAATCACATGCACTCAATGTGGGAAGGGTTTCAGAATATTATCACAACTTAATCTACACATGAGGAGCCACACTGGAGAGAAACCGTTCACATGTAGCCAGTGCGACAAGCGTTTCGCGCATCTGTCAAACCTTGATAAACACATGAGGATTCACACTGGAGAGAAACCATTCGCATGCACTCAATGTGGGAAGAGTTTCAGACAGCTATCACACATTAATGTACACATGCGGATTCACACTGGAGAGAAACCGTTCATATGTACCCAGTGTGGTACGGGTTTTACACACCCCTCATCGCTGAGTAAACACATGATGACCCACAGTGGAGAGAAAACACACACATGTGATCAATGCGGTAAAACATTTGCAAGGGGTACAGTTCTGAAGATCCATCTACGAATTCATACGAAGGAGAAACCTTATTCATGCTCTGTGTGTGGAAAGAGTTTCACAGCGCTGTCAGGGTTTAGGCATCATCAGAAGATCCACACTGGTGTACGAGAGTATTACTGCTTTGAGTGTAAGAAGACTTTTATTACAGCTGAACATCTGAAACGGCACCAAAGGATTCACACTGGAGAGAGACCGTACAAGTGTTCGCACTGCGAGACGAGATTCAGAGAGTCGGGAGATCTGAAAAAACATGAGAGGATTCACACTGGAGAGAGACCGTACAAGTGTTCGCACTGCGACAAGAGATTCAAACAGTTACAATCCCTGAGACCACATGAGAGGACTCACACCAGCGAGAAACCGTACAAGTGTTCGCACTGCGAGACGAGATTCAGAGAGTCGGGAGATCTGAAAAAACATGAGAGGATTCACACTGGAGAGAGACCGTACAGGTGTTCACACTGCGGCAAGAGATTCACTCGATCAGGACATCTGAAAGCACATGAGAGTGTTCACACTGGAGAGAAGCCATACGCGTGTTCACACTGCAAGAAGAGATTCAGTCGGAAAGAATACCTGAAAGTACATCAGAGGATTCACTGAGCAGTTTGCTAGTCAATAACTTGTGGTGTGATGAGACGCTTGCTCCACGAGAACGAGACAAGATTTTTCACACAATTTTAAGGAAATCTTCAATAATGAATGGAAAATAATCTTTTCAAGAGTTCACACTTAGCTGATAATTGATTATAAAGCATGGCATGCTGTCCCAGGAGAGAGCCCGGAGCTCATAAGATTCTTGATCCTGTTGTAGGGAGAGAGGAGAGTTTGAGCTCAGGTGAGTCTCGAGAACTGCTTGTTTATGGCTAGACATTGCTATGAAGAGATATACTGCTGATCTGTGGTGCCAATTTGGTTTAGTCAATTCACTTATGTCGCATGTCTTTGGACGGTGGGAGGAAACCAGGGAACACCCATGTGAGCACGGCCAGTATAACATTCTGACGGTATGATAACCTTGGATAAATATATTATGGTTTCACGGTAACTTGAGTTTCGTTGTAAGACGAGACAATGTTTGTTTAAGATGAAGTGTTTTAAAATGCCTATTTAGCAAAATAAAGGTTACAAAGTAAAGAAATATATTGTGTGTTTGTATATTTATATCACTACCTTCAAGAGTTATCCTGTAAACTAGGTATGGGCGATAGCACAATTTTTAAAATGTGATACTGATACTTTTTGTTAATTTTTACGATACCGATACCCCTTATTTAAAATGTTTAAAATGTTAAAATGTTATATATATATATATATATATATATATATATATATATATATATATATATATATATATATATGTATGTGTGTTTTTGTTCCGCTTCTTTATAAGTTTCAGGGTGTGTTGTCTGTAAGTGTTTATAAAGGCTGCTTGTATTGTTGCTGTGTACGACTTTCTCACAAATATTGCTTGTGCAACGCTTTTTCAGCTGATGATCACCACAACACGCTGTGTTACCTCTCTGCCATCGTGTCATTCCGTCGACTTGCATGTGTTGAGTACGTAAATTATCTGAAAGGCACATGATCGCTCGCATCACGTTCAGCCGCAGATTGATTGGTGTAACTTATATACAAAGTGTCACTGACAATCCTGTACACAGCGCTAAAACATTTAGTTATGCAGAAATTATTAAAATATAGTTAAAATACAGATACTTTAAAAAATATCGGTACCAAATTACAAGCTTCCGATACTCGAGCATCAATGTGCACATCCCTACTGTAAACTACAGGGAAAAGGGAGGATCAAATGCTGTATTTATCCTTATACTACAGGGAACAAGGAGGGAGGAAGCTGGATTTCAACGCACAAGTGTATATTTGGACAGTAAGAACAGAAAACTACAGCAGCAGTTTTAACTGAAGGCCAAATTACTACATTTTTCTATAAAGCATCAGCTATACGTTCACTGAAATGCAACAGTTTGTCCCACCTCTGCAAACAGCAGTAAAGATGCTAGCCTGTCTTAATCCGCATTGAACCCTGACGGTAGGCTTCTATCATGCAAAGTTATTTGTTGATAGTGATGTTGAGAGTTGAGATATTGCTGGCGGTGGTGAGATTGATGAGTAAACATTCATACGGTAAGAAGTATGGAAATATATTTTTGAATTGCAGATTTAAAATACTTCCAGTATACAATAAGGTTTCATAATTTCACAGGTTGTAAACCTTTTATTCATTAAACACCCCATATAAAACCCAAATACTGAATAAGGGGGCTATTATTATTAATGTACTTGCAGGTGTTTGCAGGTTGCATTAGGTTGTCACCACCCTTGCATAATTCTTTATATGTATACAATACTTAAAGAAAAGTACATCGTAAATTCAATTTACTTACGCAGTACTTTGTGTGTTGAATATCTTAATGTTACCCCCTTATTACCCAAACATTATGGTTTGTTCCTTTGCAATTTATAGAAAAGTACCCTTCTGAAAATCCAGCTTAAACCAGCCTAGGCTGGTTGGCTGGTTTTAGCTGGTTGACCAGCCTCGTTTTAGAGGGATTTTGGCCATTTCCAGGAAGATTTCCAGCCTGATCTTAGCTGGTCAGGCTGGAAAATGACCAGCTAAAACCAGCATGACCAGCCTGGTTCAAGCTGGACAAAGCTGGTTTTGGCTGGGCTCCTAGCCTGGCTAGGCTGATCAAACTGGTTTTAGCTGCTCATTTTCCAGCTAAGACCAGGCTGGAAATGGCCAAAACCCCTTTAAAACCAGGCTGGTCGACCAGCTAAAGCCAGCCAACCAGCCTAGGCTGGTTTAAGCTGTTTCTTTCAGTAGGGTACACCATAAATTCAATATACTTGCACTGTACTTTTCGTGTTGATCTGGTTGTTACCCCCTTATTACCCAAGCATTACAGTTTGTTCCCTTAAACCTACTCATACATTGTTTATACTTTTATTCTACGTACAGAAAAGCACACCGTTATTTCACTGTACTTACGCTGTACTCTGCGGGTTGTAAAAGAAAGCGTTACCAAGTTTTTTAACAACTAGCAAACTAAATTTGCACTGTACGTTTATATTGTTTGCCCTTTTCCGATTTTAGTGTGAAATTATTTGTAAATTTCCAGCCATGGAATGCATTTTTATCACTCCTCATGGAGGCAGCTCTCAGACTGGTTGTAGTAGCTTTATGATTTCAGCGGCAGAGAGGATTAATGTAACTGGTAGATGTTGTGCGCCGCAATCAAACCGGAAAACCAATCAAAAGCATCAGAATAGCACAGCTTTAATAAACGGCCCTAGTAGAAGGCATTGTGCATATCAAAAACAGGCAAAGCAACAGATTAATATTTCTAGCATATTTAGATGTAACCCCATTTATAATCTTTAACATTTTCATAAGTAACTAATTTAATTACACATCACCGTTACATGCAACTAGTTACTACCCATCACTGATAATCAATCACAGAAAAGAGCTAACCAGCTTATTTGAGAATAAAGTCAATACTGAACTGTCATGGATCATGGTCTTAAACAAAAAACGAAACAAAAAGAAAAATATACAAGGACAATATTGTCATCCCTGATCAGTTTGCTGGAAAAGCAAGTGATATATACTCTGAGCAGTTTCAACAGGACAAACATACAAACAACAAACTTGTGGTAATTGTCACATGAATTTACTTGCAAGACATTGAGCAAAAAGAAAAAAAGAAACGATCAATATTCTGAGGAATCTTTGGAGGAAGGAGGTCTGATAAGTGCACCATGTCTACTGTCCACTAAGAGGCGCTGAGGCTCCAGACTCATCTGAACACAACATTGAAATTGACTTATGAGAGATTGTATGGTTTATAAATGCTAGTGATTCATCCTGGCACAATGGTTTTTGGGTGTTATTCTGAAGCTGTTTGCATTTGGTTGGCATTATCACAGTGATCAAGCTTCAACATGTGCTCTTTCTCAGGGAAAATAAACTCGGTACACTTCTATCAGTGCTCAAATCTTTGAAAAGTCCAGTCTGTATTTCTGGCAAAAGATACTGGTTTAAACAAATCTTGTGCTTTACACATTTCAGACTCATAAACAGTGTCCCTGGCCAATGTCAATGTTTATGTGAGCAATGGCTGTATTCACGTGCTCTACTTGCACTATGAGTTTTGGCTTGTCGTTTGCAATCTGTTGTGTTCTTTCTATCAATAAACCCACACAAGTATTTCGATTTTTCTGTTAAAATCGCTACTTTGGGTAATAGTGACTTCTTTGAAATATTGTGACGTTTATCCACAGGCAGTATTATTATTTTAAAAACCACATGATGTGTCCCAATTAATCAAGAGAAAAATGCAGATGACACATTCATAAATTAAATGAGGTCAGAAGTCAGATCAACATAACTATATCAAAAGCGGATCTCTCACGGCAAAAAGAATTTGGTCCAAAGTCAGATAACACAACTACACTGAGATCAGACCTGTCATGGCAAAAACAACGCAGGCTGAAGTCAAATAAACACAACTATACCAAAAGCGGATCTGTCATGGCATTACGAACTTAGTCCGAAGTCAGATAAACACAACTATACCAAAAGCGGATCTGTCATGGCATTAAGAACTTAGACCGAAGTCAGATAAACACAACTATACCAAAAGCGGATCTGTCATGGCATTAAGAACTTAGACCGAAGTCAGATAAACACAACTATACCAAAAGCGGATCTGTCATGGCATTACGAACTTAGTCTGAAGTCAGATGAACACAACTATACCAAAAGCGGATCTGTCATGGCATTACGAACTTAGTCTGAAGTCAGATGAACACAACTATACCAAAAGCGGATCTGTCATGGCATTACGAACTTAGTCTGAAGTCAGATAAACACAACTATACCAAAAGCGGATCTGTCATGGCATTACGAACTTAGTCCGAAGTCAGATAAACACAACTATACCAAAAGTGGACCCGTCATGGCAAAAAGCCAAAGTCTGATAAATACAACTAAATCGAAAACAGATCTGTTACGGCAAAAGCGCTCAGTCCGAATTCAGATAAACACAACTATACCAAAAGTGGACATGGCAAAAAGAACTTGATTCGAAGTCAGATAAACACAACTAAATGAAAAGCGTACTTGTCAGGGCAAAAAGACCTTGGGCCAAAGTCAGATAAACACAATTAAACTGAAAGTATACCTTTTATATGCATAGCTTTGTATAGATGGCACAGCTGTGGCCCATTATGTTCTCACCAATGATGAGACTGAGCCAATAGTGCCGCATTGTAGCCAGAATTTGCCCAAAAGTGCTTGCTGCACTTAATGCTGCAGACTGTAGTAACTAATAAAACACGGAAAGTGTATTCATCTTTAAAATTGGAGGATACTCAGCAGGCACAGCAGCAGTTACAGCTTGACGTTGTGTGGACGTTACCACCATGACGTCTATCAGACTTTAGATTTTGATTGCCATACCTGACAAATAAAATGTCAGTATTTGACGCCAATTGGCCTAAGATGTTGGCTCGACATTGGATTTTGCATTTTCTATAACATGTAAATTTGGGTGTACTAGTTTATGGACCATTTTCGGAAGTTATTTGTTAGATAAGCTCCAGTATGGACTAATCTAACGTATATGCAATAAAATAATGTAGCTTCTTATTAAAAATATTAATTTAAAAAGATAGATTTGCGAAGGGTGTACTTATATATGCTGAGCACTGTTTAAAATACAGTGGGTACGGAAAGTATTCAGACCCCATTAAATTTCACGCTTTGTTAAATTGCAGCCGTTTGCTAAACTCATTCAAGTTAATTTTTGTCCTCATTAATGTACACACAGCACCCAATATTGACAGAAAAAAAAAAAACACAGAATTGACATTTTTGCAGATTTATTAAAAAAGAAAAACTGAAAAAATATATATATATATATATATATATAAAAATCACATGGGTCTGAGTATTCAGAGCCTTTGCTCAGTATTTAGCAGTAGCAAACCTTTTGATGTAATACAGCCAAGTTTTTCCCATCTGGATTTGGGGATCCTCTGCCATTCCTTCTTGCAGATCCTCTCCAGTTCTGTCAGGTTGGATGGTAAATGTTGGACAGCTATTTATAGGTCTATCCAGAGATGCACAATTGGGTTTACCTCAGGGCTCTGGCTGGGCCATTCAAGAACAGTCACAGAGTTGTTGTGAAGCCATTCCTTCATTATTACAGCTGAAAAACACCCCCACAGCATGATTCTGCCACCACCATTTTTCACTGTTAGGATTGTATTGGACAGGTTATGAGCGGTGCCTGGTTTTCTTCACACCGCTTAGAATTAAGGCCAAAAATTTATATCTTGGTCTCATCAGGCCAGAGAATCTTAATTTTCACCATGCTGGAGTCCTTCAGGTGTTTTTTATTTAGCAAACTCCATGCAGGCTTTCATGTGTCGGGTTACTCTGCCACATAGCACCAACTGTTGGAGGGCTGCAGTGATGGCTGACTTTCTACAACTTTCTCCAATCTCCTGACTGCATCTCTGGAGCTCAGCCACAGTGATCTTTGGGTTCTTCTTTACCTTTCTCACAAAGGCTTTTCTTCCCTGATAGCTCAGATTGGCCGGAGAGCCAGCTTTAGGTAGGGTTATGGTCATCCTTAACATCTTTCATTCCAGGATTATGGAGACCACTGTGCTCTTAGGAACCTTAAGTGCAGCAGAAATTGTTTTTGTAACCCTTGCCAGATCTGTGCCTTGCCACAACTCTGAGCTCTTGAGGAAGTTCCTTTGACCTGATGATTCTCATTTGCTTTGACATGCATTGTGAGCTGTAAGCTCTTATATAGACAGGTGTGTGGCTTTCCTAATCAAGTCCAATCAGTATAATCAAACACAGCTGGACTCAGATGAAGGTGTGGAATCATCTCAAGAATGATCAGAGGAAATTGACAGCACCTGAGTTAAATATATGAGTGTCATAGCAAAGGCTCTGAATATTGAGGACCATGTAATATTTCAGTTCTTTAATAAATCTGCAAAAATGTCAACAATTCTGTGTTTTTCTGTCAATATGGGCTGCTGTGTGTACATTAACGAGGAAACAAATGAAAGTTTAGCAAATGGCAGCAATTTAACAAAGAGTGAAACCATTAAGGGGGTCTGAATACTTTCCGTACCCACTGTATAACCTACAATTTATTTTTCTTTTATAATAATTAAGCACATTACATGTCAAAGTTTCATACTTTAAGTTCTAATAACCTCACGTATCATCTGCGATTCATGCTTCTCTTTTGTGTATATGTGTTTGTGTCTGTGTGCACATCTGTGTAAACACCATCTAGCATCTTAAGGCAGCTTAACCCATGACACTTCAGCATCCAGCATACTTAAACTTTATTTAAGCTTGTGAAAATACCAAACTAAATAATTATGCTTATTAAAGTCTGTGGTTGACAACCCAGAAAAGGGTGTGTATGTGAAACTAAGAAACTAGGAATTTGTGGGAAGCATCTTGCTTTTTTTTCCTTGTCAATGAGAGAAATAAATAGATGCACTGGTGATGTTTAGAGGAATTAATAATTAAAATGGCAGAATATTTTACAACAGTGTCTGAGTTATAGTTTCTGTAAACCATGATAGAGAGAGAGAGATAGATAGATAGATAGATAGACAGACAGTCACAACCTGTCTTCCCTGTGTGTTTGTTTTCATCATGTGACCTTTCCCCATGTGCTCCTTTGTTCCAGTTCCCACCATGTGTTAATGTTCATCACCTTCACCTGTGTTCATCCCCTGTGTGTAATCAGTTTAATCATCTTCTGTGTATTTATAGTCCCTGCACGGTTGCCCGAAGACGGTCCTCGGGGCAATCTTGCTGCCTATGTGGAGTGGACACTGGCGAGAAACTGATCATCGGTTGACGTCAGTGCCACTCCAGACCCTGAGACCAGCCTAACTACCATCTGCACGGAGTGTATGCCAGAGCCCATCGCAGACGGAGAGCCGCCCGTGGTGTGTGTTGTCCTCGTGGACCGTCAGCCCACCGGCTCCACCAGGCTCCCTCGTCCCCCCGGCTCCACTTTAGTCAGTCATCGTCCTGCCTCCACCGCCCGGTCTCCGCTCCTCTGGCTGCGCCTCATCCCTCCATCCTGCCAGCTCCGTTGAGCTCCTCCTTTCCTCCAGCTACGCCTTGGTCCTCTGTTGCTCTGGCTCCACTGCGGGCATCCGGACCTGTGTCATTGCTTCAGCCGTCTGCTCTACCTTATCCCTCTGGGACCTCGACGTCACGTTCGCCCTACGGCTCTCCGTCTCTTCCTTGGGCTCCACCTCCAGCTGGTGGCATCTCCCATGGTTGGCCCCCTGGAGTCGGCAGTCACTCCTCCTCCATGGCTCCTCCCTCGGTTGACCCCACCCTGGGCTGTCCTCCTGGCTGTGTCCTGGGTCCTCCTCCTGCTTCACATCCCTTCCTGGCTCCTCCCTCCTGTGACTGCTCCCTGGCCTCCTCCTTTCCACACCCTCCAACTCATCTCCTGGCTCCTCCGTGGCCACCTCCTCCGTTCCACGCCCTCCAAATCATCTCCCGGTTCCTCCCTCACAAACTCTCCCCTGACCACTTCCTGCCCTTCGTTTTGTTTAGGCGCGAGGGCATGTCTTTTAAAAGGGGAAAGCTATGGTCACACCGGGCTTTGTGTGTGCGAAATTCTGTCAGACGGCGCTGCGAAAAGGGGTGGGATTAAACAAGATGTTTAGACATTTAAAAAAGCGAGCGATAGCTCCATGCTTTAAATTTCTGTCCAGAGAGGTCCTGTTTTGATCCTCGATTGGTCTCACGCGGTCAAATGATGCGTATTCACAGGTCAGAGTTCACCAAGCTTGAACTTTGCACCGCAGCGACATGCAAAACTTGACGCATGACCTTGCGTTTCCGGTCTGGCGCATTCGTGTGCGTATGAATGGAAGTCTATGGGAGGAAAAGCCCCGTGTGACCGCAGCATGTGCTCCTTTGTTCCAGTTCCCGCCATGTTAATGTTCAGCACCTTCACCTGTGTTCATCCCCTGTGTGTAATCAGCTCAATCATCCCTTGTGTATTTATAGTCCCTGTATGTCATTCAGTCTTGGTCTGGTATTCTCTTCGTGATGTCTTGTTTGTTGCTTGTTCTCACCCCATGTTCTTCCATGTAAGTGATTGTAAATAAATCTACTTTTTTGATAATCCTGTGTTCCTGTGCCTTCCTAAAGTGAACCCAGGCGTGACAGACAGAGATAGGCAGGGAGATAGATAGATAGATAGACATAGATCGATCGACAGACATAGATAGATAGAATCTGATGAGCAGAAGTGGAAAATGGTGACATCTCTAGCAGTGTTGTCATCTGAGTCATTTGCAGCCCGTATAAACATGTGGTCACAAACACTATCAATGTGTGTGTGTTTGGGAGGTGGTGTTGCATCTGTTTATTAGGCTGAACTCTTGATCAGTCCCATATGTGAACCTCTGTTGCAAAAGCATCATCACTATGGCTGGGAAACTGTAGCAAACTATGATAGGATTGTCATCAACAAATGCCAAACGTAAAGTTTAGATTGTCATCAACAAATGCCAAACGTAAAGTTTAGAGTGTTAAAAATAAAGTTCTTCCTATAAAAATAATATAAAAATGATCTATCCTGAATTAAAAAAAAAAAGTTCACCCCAAACTGAAACATCTGTCAACATTTACTCCTCTTTCACTTGTTCAAAACCTTTATGAGTTTATTTCTTCTGTTAAACACAGAAGATATTTTGAAGAATGCTGGTAGCTGGCCCTCATTGACGTCTATGGTAGTTTGTTTCCTCTACTATGGAATTCATTGGGTCAAAGCAACCAGCATTCTTCAAAATATCTTCTTTTGTGTTCAACAGAAGAAAGAAACTCATGAAGGTTAAATACCACATAAGGGAGAAAAAAAGATGAGGTGATATTCAGTTGTGGGCGAACTATCCATTTAATTAATTAAATAAAAAATAAATACAAAAAAATAGCTCGACCAAAATTAAAATACTGTCATTATTTATTCGTTATTCCAAATGTTTTTTTCTTTTGTAATTATGAAGAATGCAGAACAGAGGTCTTTATGTTTGTTAAAAATTTAATAAAACAAGCTTAACTTCTTTCTCAATCTCTTAAAGATAATCTACGAATAAAAAACGAATTAAATTATGTCATTATTATTTTATCGATAATGTAAGATCGAGATCAATTCCCTAATGATTAGCGCACACAAACAAACAATGTGCCGAGTGTTCAGTGTCCTTTATGTTTATAGCGTTCTGGATGAACTAAAGTTGTATTAAATTCATTTTCATGGAAGACTTTCCTGGCATTTCTCAGACCCAAGATAAATAATCACAACAGACAGACAAACGAAACTCTTAATAATCAAAACAATGAATTCAAACATTTTGAGAGCCGTGCATCTACAAACATCCATCAGATCCAGCTGTAGGGTGAATCCAAGTATAATGAGCCTCTTTTTATAGCGAGATATCCCAGTTTACCTAAATTCACACTGCCATTTGGAAACGGAGCTGCTTCAGGGATGTCAGACCACCAACAGCATGACAATGATTCTTGAATGGTTTTGCATCTGGATCCAGCTTGGACTGACATTGCAACACTTACACCCAACAAAATAATTGATTCTGTACTAAATTAAACTGCTTTAATTCTCTATCTAAGCCTGCATATAACAATTTACCACACTAAACATATAGTAGTCTGCAAATCATCTTCATTGTTAAAGTGCCCTTAAAGTAGGTCATTTTAAGTTAATTTGACTTAAAGTATACTTAAGTAATGTAGAGGTATATTTAAGTTATATTTTACGTATTTACATTTGTGTACTAGTAAATCTGTAGTCTATAAATAAGTAAAAACTTCCTTGTAGTCTGTAAGAATACCTCAGGCTAAAATGGTCTACGTTTAGTATATAAAAAAGCATACTTTTAAATGTACTATAAGTGTACACTTTAAGTGCACAGCTAATATACTATGATGTTTTCCATTTGTACTTGAAGTAAACCTTTGAGTATAGTAGTGGTATGCTTTTATAATACTTGTGTAAATCGTTACAACCCTATCCCTAAACTCAACCCATACAGGAAACAATCAATTTTCTTTATGGGGACCAAATAATGTCCACACAAGGTCAAAATTGACTGGTATTGCTATATTTGTGGGCACACTTGGTCCCCAAAACATGAGGAATACAAGGTAGACGCACACAGGCACACACGCACGTTTGGAAGTCTGGTTAACCACTTGGCCACAAGTGAGTATACTTTCACTAAACTACTAGTAGCTAGGGTGGCTTGAGAAAGCCGACATGCTGTTATACTACATAAACTTATTATTCTTCATCCGTCTTCTTCTTCTTAGACTATTTTAAGAACGCATCTCCTCCTAGACCGTTCATACTACAACCACCAAACCAACTCCAAACCTCCAAATTATACTGAATTAAGTTGCTATATCTTTTCCAACTGATCCGACTTTCAGTTTTCCGAAAACTGACCCGGAAAATTCTGAAAAGTCTCATTGACTTAACATTGGACCAAATTCTCTGACCTCATAACTTTGTGCCAAACTGTCATACAGACTTAAGGTTTGGCTCAATTAACACCAATCTGCCAATCACTGATGACCTTTCAACTTACTTGTCACATCCTAGCAACCACTTATGGCACCTTAGCAACTGTCCCATAGACTTCCATTATAAAAAACTGCCATTGACTTTACATTTGGACATACTAACAATATACTAATCCAAACTAGAAACATGCTAATGAACATACTAACATACTAGCAACATGCTAATTCATATTAGAAAAATACTAGCAACATGCTAATTCATACTAAATTCATGCTAACAACATGCTAGTTTATACAACAAACATGCTAGCAACATGCTAATTCGTACTAGAACCATGCTGATAACATGAGCTACTGACTTTGTATTAGACTACCAGATCCCTTCGATCCTCCTATCAGGATTTGCTGTGTATCCCCAAATCAAGACTTAAATGTAGTAAATATTTCATGTAATGCAGCCTCCATGCCTTACCACCGTTAATAAGACCCACTCTGTCCATCATCATCTACATTAAAGACTTTTTTGTTAAGCTATGGTTAAACTAATTTTGTTCCACCTATATAGTGTAAACGTCATGAAGAATTCAACCAAATTGTGGCTTCTTACACTGTTCAGCTAGTATATTAGCATCTTTACATGCTGTTTGACCTGTTGTTCATGGTATCATTACACTCCTAAAAATAGATGTCCATGGAAAAACCAAAAAGGGATCTTTTTAGTGATGCCATGGAGGAAACCTTCTGGGATTCTGCCTTGGTAAATCAGTTTGTGGATGCATTTGCAAAGATGCTCGTATATCCTCAGCTGAGGTGAGAGTTAAATGAAGAAACTGTGATTATGTAAAATGATAGAGCGCCCTAAAATGAGCACTCATTTTGGTGTTTGATGAACTTGATGAATGGGAAGACACTGCCAATATGTGTGTGAGTATGTGTGTGATGCAATAAACGAATGTTTCAAGTATGTAGCACAAACGGTGTATGGCGTGTAGTAAACTAAGATGATTATTTAGAAACCAGAAACCAAATCCTGAGCAATAGTAGTAGTGATTCTTGTCTTAACTACACAATGAAATTTCTACCGTGACCATGCAATATCCATAATATAACAGTAAAAGTTGAAAACCTTGCCAGTTGTGCTCTTCTATCCAGCATTATGAGTATTTGTATGTCAACAATGACGCAGTGCACGAGGTCTCTGCCAGTAGTGTGAATCACAAAGTACATTCCCATTATCAGTTCTCCTTTAATTCATCTTCCTCTCTTTCATCACTGACAGTCAGACTGTGATTAAGCACACGTGTTGTTGTGTGCATCAGCTATTTCGTGTTGATCAAGCTGTCATGCTTGAGTGGGAAAAAAAGAGAGCGGACGAAAGCGTGAGAGAGACAAATTACAGATCTCACTGAGTCTGAGTGTGTCGGCTGTCTGCCTGGTCTTGGTTTGGGCTTTTGGGCCACGTACACACGTTTTGTCAGTGAGCCCCCTGGAGGTTTATGAATAAGACGAATGGATTGGATTGGTGAAAAGGATTGAATGGTATATCTGTTCATTGTTATCTAATGGCTGGTTCAGCGTCATGCACTTCAGTAACATTAGTTACAGTACTATTCTTAATGGGCTCCTATTTTACCGCTTTTACAAGATGTAAGATAAGCCTTTGGAGTCTGCAGAATGTGTCTGTAAAGTTTCAGCTCATAATACCCATCAGATTATATATTAGATATTGAGTATGTTTACATGGACACCAATTATCCAATTAAGACAATATTTTGATTAAGAGTCGACCATGTAAACAGCAGGTTTTGATTACCCTAAAGCTGCGGTCACACTGGGCTTTTCCTCCCATAGACTTCCATTCATACGCACGGGAATGCGTCAGACCGGAAACACAAGACCATGCGTCGAGTTTCGCATGTCGCTGCGGTGCAAAGTTCAAGCTTGGTGAACTCTGACCTGCGAAATTGCATCACTTGACTGCGTGAGATCAATCGAGGATCAAAACATGACCTCTCTGGACAGAAATTTAAAACATGGAGCAATCGCTCGCTTTATTTAATGTCTAATCATCTTGTTTAATTCCGCCCCTTTTCGCAGCGCCGCATGACAGAATTTCGCACACACAAAGCCCAATGTGACCGCAGCATAATCCGACTAAAGTCATAATGGAACTAGACAGAAATAGAATTAAGACACCCCTACTCTTTACGACAAGAACAACGGTGAATCAGACCTTGATTTACAGTCTCATTTGAAAGACGGCGCCCACTGACAGTATGGTGTCCCCTTCACTTTTACTTGGGCATTAGGACTCACAGACTGCAGGTCACCCCTTCCAACAGCAACCTAGTTTTTCCATGTGGTCTCCCATTCAGGTACTGACCAGGCTTAGTGAGTAACCGGTCTTGGGTCTTCGATATGGCTGTGGCTACGTTGATTGATGTACTTTCATATGCTAATGCAAATTTTAATCCAGGGATGTTTGTAAAGCAGAGATCTGAAACTATTTGGCTACAAAGAATTAAAAGGTACTAGGGTATATGCCGAAGCATGCTAATAGGACTTTTAATTTGCCAGTAACCTGGGTTAATTGTTAATTGCTGAGACCAGGGGCGTTGTGAGGGGGGGGGGGGTGTGCTTTGGGGGCTTAAGCCCCTGATCTTTTTGAAAATGTTGCATTTAAAAAAAATTGTTGTATATAATATTTATTTTGTTATCTAAGTACTTAAAATAATCACAAACATCACACACATTCCGCTCAATGCCAACGGAGCGTTTGTGTCGGGTAATTAGTCAGCTGTTCAGCAGTACCGGTTTCTACCAGCAGGTGGGAGTGGCACTGTTGGCAAACAGCAAGTGTTAAAAAAAAATCCCACCACTGCACCATCCATTGATTCAGTCATCATTCATTATTATGAGGAGCTGAAGCTGATGAGGTAATATTACAACTTTTTAGCGAAACTGAATAGTTCTAACTACTGATAAAGCTTAGTAATTGTTTTTGCTGTAAAAAATGTGTGTAGTTTTGTTGAAAGAAAATAACTTATTAAAATGTGCGTCATAAATGTAAATACATGCAAGTTAGTCAGAAAAACGTAAATTGTAGCTTTCTAGATATGATATAGATATCTAGACATTTTTATCTAGATGATATAGCCAGTAGTATCTCACATTCTGTAGTTAAATCACAGTGAGTTCATGCATCAAGCTTATTATTTTTATAGCTAACGTTACTGTAATATGCTATGCCAGTTAGCATCAGATTATAAATCCACTTTATTCCTATGAAAATACCTAATATGGCTGGAAGAACACATATAAACCATTTATTGTCGCAATAGTGTAAATGATTTGTTAAAGCCATTTTATGTTTATTCAGATCTTATTTTCATGCATTCAACTACAGCAATAGCTGGATGCCTTCATCCATATCAGGGATTTCTTACTACTTTTGTGAGGCATATATGGAATTTCTGCTCAAGCATGAATGAAAAACAGGCATTACATGCATTTAAAATGCCACAATGCCCACATCATCCTATTTTGAGAAAGACTGGAAAAAAACTCCCTCCAAAGAAGTTTGAAGTAAAGATATTTCTACCATATAGATCTTTATTTTAATATTTTTTTACTATTTTTGATGCAATTTTTATTATATTAAAATAGCCATTGATTATCAGTATTTTGCAAGGTATTGAATTTAGAAATTCCATTATCTTGACAACACTACACCTCAGTTAATCACTCTGTCCAAATGTACATGTTTGGAGCTTTGTATCACATTGGATAACAACTCACACTATAAAATAAATCATATTTTCAGATTTGATGACATGCAGAAAATTACAACATTTTTCAAAAAACAAAGACACTGCAAATCAGGAGGAAACAGGTGGCTCAAGAGGTACAGTATGATATGACTCATGACAGACTAGTAAATGAGAAGTGGGTTAATTTATCAATGTTGTTTTTCTTTTCTTTTTTGGTGTTACAAGTCACAGAGCTTCACAATTAATTGTTAAAGCATTGTCAACTCAAAAACCTTTTATTTATTATTAAATTCTCATATTATTAGGATTAGAGTACATTTTGAAAGTGATCCTCTAAACGTGACTGGAATGCTACTATTAAAAGTTACTACTGAAAAATAAATTGTTTAATAAATGGGTTGAAATATATGAAGGACAAAGAACATGCATATAGTTCATACAGAGTGATAAAAGTTCAATAAATGCACTGTTCAATAAACGCATTGTTATTCATTCATTCATCATTTATAAAGTAATGTAACTGTCTTGCAACTAATTCATTTGGTGGTGGTGGTGGTGGGGGTGGGGGGGGGTGACTTCTTTGGGGCTAAGCCCCTTATCCCTTTCAACCCTAGCAACGCCCCTGGCTGAGACTGCAGCTCTCCACAAGACGTTTGGCCAGCGGAGAAATTAAAATGATCGTGCCCAACTGAGCCTGGTTTCTCTCAAGTTTTTTACTTCACTTTCGCCAATTAGTGAAGTTTTTTTCCCTCTCCGCTGTCGCCTCTAGCTTGCATGGTTCGGGATCTGTAGAGCTGCGCATCGATGGATTTGCTCCTCAATATTTGGACTCTCAGTAGTGATTATTAAAACACACTGAACTGAGCTAAACTGAACTGAACTCAACACTATAAACTGAACTACACTGTTCCTATTTACTATGACCTTTTATGTGAAGCTGCTTTGACACAATCTACATTGTACAAGCGCTATACAAATAAAGGGGAAATGAATTGAATTGGGAAAAAGCTTCGTTATGGATGTGAAATCTCTCCTTTTTGGATACGACAGATGTTAAATTGGCACTTGTGTTATCTTGGTAAATCAAATATAATTGTTTAAAAACATTGACAGAGACATATAGGAGTATTTTTTACAGTACTGTAAAATACAAGCATACACACACACAACTTATAGGCTAAAGAGTTTTGCTATTATGGTGAAAACTTGATACTTGCATGGAATTGCTCTTACCTTAGCAAGACATATCTCAGTTCGGCTCCAACAACACATTTTTAGCCGTGTATAAATAAAGAACTGCCCGTAGCCTCGTTTAAACGGCGTGGGTGTGCTAGCCACAAACACTAGCTTCACTCACTCGTTCCCGCCTTTCTTTCTCACGCGCGCGTTCATGCAGAGATCAGATCCATGTTACACGCAGATAGATAGTCCTACTGTAAACAGAGTCGTCCACAGCCACACAATCGTCGTCTCTCATCGGGTTCATACAGTTTGAGGGTAAGTTTGTATTTTCATATTGTTTATACATTCTGGGAATGCAAATTAGAAGCAGACAGGGAATACTGGCCAATTAACTTAGACGGAGAGAGTTCAATATAATAACACACGAGATCGCTTCACAATATCGTTCACTCAGCATTATTAATACTACATAAAAGACGGAAATATAAATAAACACATTAGTTTTCTGCTCACTCACTGCATTATTATTATTACTTACTCACTGCAATGACTTTCTTCATATTAAATTATTGTTCACTTGCAGTATTTTTCAATGTAATTCAATACTCTTGTATTGACTCTATGGGTGCTGCTAGCATTCAAAAAAATGCTGTGCTTGTCATTGGCAACAAAAATAAATTTAGCTCAGAAACAAACACAGAAAAACGTAGGTTGACACACTAACGTTTTGCTTTATTTAAAGGGCATTGACTGTACGCTTCAGCATAGTCTCAGACTATCAGTAATAGTCTCTTTGCTGATTAACTGCTATCTAACATTTAATAATGAAAGATGAGTTATACCAATATATAATTTAACTGGTTAAATGTTAATTGAGTTTCTGAAGTGATTGGGATTGTGAAATTCAAATGAATAAGTTTCAAGAAGTTTAATTTATCATTTAAAGTGGCATTATGCTTCTTTTTTAATTTAATCATTTTTTCTTCTTAAATGATTTAAGAAGACGAGTTTCTTTAATTATTGGCTTTTACATTGACTTAAAACTTGTACAGAGTAATTCAGCTGTGGCGACCACAAATAAAGAAAAAATTAAGTGTTTCTATTAAGCAAATAGCCGACTGTTTATGCACTCGTTTATGCACTCTTTTGTACAGCTACATCAAGTGCACCAAAAAATTTGAGTCATGCAAACATTAATAGTTTAATGTGCATATAAATATCATTATGAGCATGCAAATGTGTTGTTTAAACAGCAATCCAGCTGACTGACACTGGAAGTGTCCCATAATCAAAGATGATACCAATAAAGTGAAAAATGTGGTTTAATGCACTCAGTGACTCTTACTTTGGTCAAAATAAATTATCACAAGCTAAACTATTTCAGAAGCCTAGATTAATCATGTATGCTGATATTGTATGAGACATTACAGCCAAATCAGAAAGTTATAACAGGGAAACAACAGAAATAACTGACTATTACAAGCTATTAGAGGTAGGTTTGCAAACATTTACAGCTTAAATGCTTGTTCTAAAAAGCTTAAAATGATGCATTTATTTGCATATGTTGAGACTGTCGGATTATTCTTGACATCCTGGATAAATAACAAAACTGTAAGATAAAGACGACAGTGATATGGTTAGTCGGTGTTGTAATTTTTAATAAATAGCATCAGGAGGGAGGTTCACTCTCCAGTTGGATGTGCATTTCTTTCTTGTTAGTCATGAGACTGGAAGAGTTTGTCTTTCAGTTTTAGGCCTAGAGTACGTTTCGTGTTTGTAGCATCTTAAAGTACGTCATTTGATGTGTATACGTGTAAACAGGTGGTCAGCACAAGTGGTCGCATTTTCATCTTTTTATTTATACATCTTATTTACACTTGTTTTTTTTATTTTCTGGTGTATGCAGATTTTTCTCCAGCTACCTTCTGAATTGACACCCAGGTCATTTGCTGTCGTATTGTGGAAAAACTAATTACCTCAAATTAAATTAAAGCTAGAGGTGATTCCAAAGCTTGAGTGAAAATATATACTTACTTTTCTGGTGATGCAATTTCCATTGCATAAGCTGGCACTTTTGCATGCTTATAAAGAGAAGAATACATTGGGTTTTACAATTGATAAACCATTTCTTTTTTACGTAGTTCTTGCATGGTCACCTCAAACCCCTCCACTCCCTCTCAGTCTCTTTTCCTCTACTTCAGTGCATGTATTGAAAATATGATGTCACTAAAGCAGCAAAAAGTTGACTCTTTAATTTAAGGGGTATTTGGACTATGAGGTACGGTCCTAATTAAAAATTTCGTAAATGTAATGCAACAATTTTTTCCCAATCATATAATTTGTATTGCTTCTTGCGCTTCAGATACATTGCTTCATTCCTTACCCAATAAAAATCAATTAAAAAAGATTTTCTAGTAACTGAAAAATATGTAATCCTGGTTGAAGGACAATAGTGAAAAAGACAGCTTTCGAATACAAGAGATAATCAGAATCGTGGACAATAGCAACAATCTTCCAGAGTTTACTGAAAAACAGTAAGTTTCAATGTGGACTAGAACTTTTTAAAGTTCACCATGTTCTTGATTACTAAATATGAAAATTGTTTCTTAAAAGGTAAACTCACAATTAGGTGGGATCGCATATAGAATAACTGCGTTCTTGCAGCCCAGTAGCAACTCTTTCATGACCTGGTATTGGGTAGGGGTGGGCGATATGACCTAAAATTAATATCACGGTATTTTTCCTCTTGAACGGTGACGGTATAATATCATGGTATTACTTTCAATAGCAAAATAATATACATCTCAAGGAAGAACGGACAAAAGAAAGTCTCACTTCTATCACTCTTTAAAAGTTTCGGTTTGGGTCATTGTAAATGCTCAGTCTCGTTATGAGCTGATCTTCATTTCTCTGTGTTGGTGGAATAAAGCAGGCGAGTCAGCCGCACCAATTTATGAGCAGACAGAGCAGGATGCTCATGGTGACCACCAGCACAATTCCGCTCTTTGTTATGAGCTGTAGTTTCAGTGTAAACTTAGTAAAGGTGAGTTTCTTTGGGGATGATGTGTACAGTGTTAGATTTTATATTTAGCGGACATTTGCGCTGAACACGCGGTGAATGCAACGTATCGAGATTCGGGCACCTTCTCCGAAAACACTCGATTGACCTCAGCTGGCGGATCAACATTTACCTCATGTCATGATCACTGTCATCTGCGCCATTATTATTATTATAACTTTAGGTGAGGTTTGCAAACCTGTGCACTTTTCACTCTTCAGCCGTTTGCATTTCCTGCAGTAACAAAAGCTCCCTGTTATCTGACAGCGGGAAGTGTTGAGTGACTGACAGCTAATATGAACCAATACAGCAGCAGGGTAGAGCGATTCAGCAAGTTTTTAGAGAAAATCAAATCAGATTGCACTACAACCATTATATTCAGACACACAAATGCTCCCAAATATATTATGAGGGCGCATAGATTAAATTTCGGGCGCTCATGCGACCAAAATGGTTGCAATTTCGAGCCCTGTAGTAGAAGGACAGGTATTCAGACCACAACTGAACATTTGAAGAAAATTTAATGCCTTATTATTTAGAATTAGCTATTATTGATGTAAATGCAGCCGTTCAAGGCACATAATTGATTTATTACGGTATTGACGGTATTAGAAAATCCATGTTGTGGCGCAGTGTCACACCGGTGATGACTATGACACCGGTGTACCGCCCACCCCTTGTATTGGGCCACGACCAAGGGAATGTAGACCCCTGGTCTGATATACTGCAGTTAAGCAATATCCTCTTTTTAAGAAAAAACAAAACTCCCAAAACAGACATTTATGAGGGCGCGTGAGAAGGAATCAGAAAACATTGACCTTCTCTGAAGTCAGCACCACTGACAGGATGTTTTGAATCTGGTATTTTAAAATGTAGAGTTGCTTACAATGTAGATGTTTCAACTTTACTTCTGAACTCTTTTCATCCTCAGGTAGAGCAAAATGACAGATCCTCCATCTTTATTGTCCATTCTGACTGCGCTGGCTGTGTTCGCCTCTTTGGCCTCTAGTGGTGCCTCCATCACAAACGATGGAGACAACTGCCACTCGACACAGATGAAGGTCCCAGTGATCCTGGACCAGAGCACAGCAACTCTTCAAAGTCCAGAATTCACTGCTGACGAATCCAGCGAGCCAGCACTGATGTGTGGGATTGAGTGCCAAAGAAAGCTGCCAGAACCGAGGCCTGCTGAGCTGGAACGACTGCTGTCTTATGAAACGGTCTACGAGAACGGGACGCGCATCTTCACCAAAATCAAACTGGAACAATTTTCCACTGCCTTGAGAAACAAGTCCTCTTCAGTTGTCTGCAACTCAGAACACCTTAAGCGCAGAAAGCGGCAGGTTTACGGCATGGATGGGCGTTTCGTGATCACAGATAAACATTTCACCACCAATTACCCCTTTTCCACCTCAGTCAAGCTCTCCACAGGTTGTTCAGGCATCTTGGTTTCTCCAAGACATGTGCTGACTTCTGCCCACTGTGTCCATGATGGCCAAGGCTATCTCAAAGGCACAAAGAAGCTCCGCGTGGGTGTCATGAAGCTTCGCTCCAAACGAAAGGGAGGACGTCAGCAAGGAGGCAGGAGCAGAGGAGAAAAGAGGAGAGGAAGTGAAGCAGGAGAACTACTGAGAAGAGAAAAGGAGCACAACAGGAGAAGGATGAACCGTATTAAGCGTGACACAGAGTCAGACCAGTCTAAACAACCAGTTTTCAGGTGGACGCGGGTCAAGCTAACTCAAGTGCCGGCAGGCTGGATGAGGCAAACAGGCAAGGAGGTCTCAGCTGACTATGATTACGCCCTGCTGGAGCTGAAACGAGCCCACAAGATGAAGTTCATGGAGTTGGGTGTTGTTCCTGCAGTCAAGGACGTCCCCGCTGGAAGAATTCACTTCTCTGGGTTTGACAACGATCAATTTGGGAAAGTGGTCTACCGCTTCTGTTCGGTCTTGGAGGAGTCTAATGACCTGATGTACCAGTACTGCGATGCGCAGAAGGGATCAAGCGGAGCCGGTGTGTATGTAAGGCTACGGGATCAGGGAGGAAAAGGGAAGTGGAAGAGGAAGGTGATCGGTGTGTTTTCCGGACACCAGTGGGTGGATGTTGATGGGATGCAAAAGGACTATAACGTAGCAGTGAGAATAACACCCATCAAGTATGCACAGATATGTCATTGGATCCACGGAAATGCAAGTCAGTGCAAATTGGTCTGAGAGCGTCATTCTGAAAGTTCTACATTTATACATCCAACTTGATGTCAAGGAATCCTCAAGACTGCTGGGACAGTCGAGATTCAAAAATTGTGACCAAATGGAAAAACCATGGTTGCAAGCACAGATGGAGCAAGAAATGCCTTTTTTCATTACAAGATAGATTTGGATGCTGTATATTTATTTTGTTTATTGCCAAATTTGAGACTTAAGGCTTTAAAATGGCATGTCCAGGCCATGTTTGTGTTTAAAAAGGCAAAATCACCAGACGAAGCCAAGCTGGGCATTCTGCTTGAATCTGAAACTCTTGAAGAGTTCACCCAAATATGAAAAATTTATCCATTGAGACAAGATTATTTTCAGAAGAAAAATGAATGGTAGTTCACGCTACCTCTGAACAACAAAATATTAATATCAGGGAGGATTACTTGTAAAAATGCATAAGCGATGTGAATTTGAAGCTTCTTGGAGCTTGATGGTATAAATCTCAATCCAGTTTCACTGTATGAAGGAGATAATCAGATTAGGTTAAATGGATGTGATTCATAAATGGGATTTTTTTGGTCTGTATATTTGTATTTATTTAATATTCAATGCATTCACGTCTAATAAAGTCAATTCAGTTAAAATATTAAATTACAAAATACCAGATTATAAATATACTAGTCAACTCGTGCTTATTTAGGCCATGCTAGTGATGGCTGCTTTTCAAGAGCTGCTTCGTAAAGCCTCGAAATCATTAAGAACCTTTCGTTTTAATTCAATGGTTTACTTGGCATATCATTTCACAATCACATGATTTCAATAAACAAGGCTTTGTTAGGTTGTTACTGTTTAAGAAAAAACAACATGATTCTCTGCTTAAGGGCGATCTATATGAAATCACACCTTTTAAATACTGCATTTACACAGTGGTAAATCTCTAAACAGATCTTGCATCAGTTTTACAAGTTCTTAGATGTTAATGAATTCGTAAAGTTCAATGGAATAATATTAGTTAATAGTCTTTTGTTGTCCTGTTTAGCAGAGACCACAATGTAACAAACAATATAAGCCTTGAAAATTGATAAAAGATCACATTATGCAGACACTTAATATTTAATATTAGAAGGTAAGGGCATTTGACGGGTTGTACATTCAATTTAACATTGATTCAAATTGGCTGACACTGTTCAAGTTTGAGTTTCATTGACATTGACAGTTTCATTTTAAGCAGCAGGCATCTCTAGCATGTGGTTTTTCAAATGCTTCACAACATTTGTAACATCTTTCAAGACAAAATATCCAGAAACAATATTTCTCTCCTTTTCACACCACCAATCTGGTTTATTTTCTTTGAAATGAACATTTGTTACATTAAACATGACGATCAGCCATGCTAATAGCCAAAAAATATAAGTAACGCAAACAAAAAGTGCACAATCTACACTAACAGCTCATCAGTTGGATCCACATATAAATACAAAGCTGAGCGGAGTGACACCAGAATCAGCCAACGAGAGACCTTATCCCTCTAGAGAGCCTGATTGGACGGCGTCCTGATAGGAGGGCCCGCCCTCTTTCTGGTCAGGGAAGAGCTTGATGAGGTCATCGATTCGAAGGATAGTGATGGCTGCCTCGGTGGCGAACTTCAGACTCTTGGTTTTGACCATCGTGGGTTCATACACTCCTGCCTGCTTGTTGTCCCTTGGCTTTCCATTGACCAGATCCAAACCAATCCTAAGAGCAGAAACACACAGAAAGCAATTTAAACCAGGTCATCTTTTCATTTTAAACCGGTTTGGCTCTCAGCTCAGTCCATAATAGGCAACACTGCTTCCAGAGTATTGTCTGAGCAAAGCTTTTGAAGACCATTTCAGGCAAGCACACATGAAGCGAACTTCTAAACACCAGCATGTGAATTCTTGATTGTACATTTGTGTCGTATTTCAGAGATCTGAGCACTGACCACTTGAGGTTCTTGCGTTCGGGGTTGACCTGAGCCTCATTGTGAAAGGCTCGGAGTTTGGCCACCAGGTCAGTGGAGTCCTGCGCTGCGTTCACGGCCAGAGTTTTAGGAATGACCAGAAGAGAGCGAGCGAACTCTGCAATAGCCAGCTGCTCACGGGAGCCCTGCAACACACACACACAAAACACATTATCACAATCAGAAGAGCAAAGCAACCACAAAGTTTCCCTCTTCATTTTCTCCAGTCATTACATGCGCACAAATCCAGTGTCACAATGTCTTTAGGTCTGTTTGAACCCAGAAGGGATTTGTAAGAACGAAAGAAAGAAAGAATCGTGTACAAGTGTTTTATTAATTTCAAAATACACATTTGTTTTAACATTTTAAGTTCGGGATGGAACAAATATAGGTGTGAGAATGCTTAAATTGTCTATGGTGTTTTATAAAACTACACTCTACCATCTAAAAGGATAAATTCAGCAATACCATGGTTTAAAGATGTAAACCAAAGATGCTCCAAACTAAAACTTTCACTTTTTTTCCACACATTCACTTATTGTTGAACAGTTGCGCCACACCAATAAACATAAACTGAAGTCTTTTATAAAGCAACTACCAAAGTTACTATAGTTTTTAAATGAGCAGTTTGAAGTTTTCATTTTTATACTACTTTAAATTTACATGCTGCCAAAATTAACGTGATGTCGACATTAACATTAATCAACAACAGAAGCCCAAAATAAAACGTAAAGACAAATTAGAAAACATGGTCTAGAGAAAAACTGTTTTTTTTTATGGCCTGTTTTCACTGAGTGGTACGGTACGGTATGGTTCGGAACACTTTTAAGGCCGTTTTCGTACCTAAAATGAACCGTACCACTTTTTGGGTATTCTTATGGAAGGGTACCTAGCACAACAAAAGGGTACCAAAAGGTGCCAAAACATCACACCGTAATAATATATCCATACAACAAGCCACGGTCGACCCGAGCTTAAACAAACCTTGTCGTCGTCTTGATGAGCAGCCACAAAGCAAAAAAGAAAAGCAAAATCTACCTTGTGCACCGTAGTTGTTTACAAGGTCATCTAAAAGCGCGAGCGGTTTCACTTTCTCCAGAGAACTCGTCGCGTGTCTATATTTGAAATAACGAACTTCTTAAGCTCATATTAATAACATGCTCATGATTATTGAAGTGCTTCTGACATCCGATCCTTTCAGAAACGGACAAACACGAGAGAAGCGCGAAAAAACAAAGGAGAAGCTGGAAAAACAAAGGAGCAAATGATTCTTTCATCAGCCTAAACCATGAACAAACTGCCATGTTTAACTATTATCATCACCTTTTGGACTATTATGATCTCGAAATGACGAAATGACTCTCTAACAGAGGCTACATGTGCTGCTGAAGATTACAGACACAGATGAGAGGTTTACTCTGACTGCGGGCTATATGTTGCATGTTGTTTTGAACCCAAATAAGGACTAAATGTCTGCTGTGTGTAGTTCTTCTGTAATTGGTAACATATCGGAGACTGTAAGGGGCTGTATGTGTTCATATATGCTGCATTTATTTATTTAATATAATCGCAGACGTTACAGTAGGCTATTTCGCATTGATCTTTAATCTGCAGTTATAATCAACTCATGTTCATAGAAAGGTTAGTAATGAACATTCACACACAAGTATTTATGTGTATAAAGCATCTGTTTTGTGAGAAGCCCCTCTCATACGATATGAACGACCTGTACAGCTTTACTTTGACGTTTCCTCGAGTGAGAATGACGTTGTCAGAAGCCTTCTGTAGTACACCACGCCCACCATTGGTACCCTTTTAGCAGTGGAAGCGCAAGCCTGATAAAGGTGACCCGTATCGTACTGTACCACTCAGTGGAAACGGGCCATTATATACTGCAAACAGTAGATTATAAGACTATGTATTTCATGCTGATGTTTGGTATTTAGGTGTTACAAGTTTTTATTTTTCTTTGGAAACTAATTTTTGGAACAAATCGAAAACTGTGACCACAGAACCACGATACGAAGCAAATAAAGTAGATAAACAGCAGCACTTTAATTCATATATGTGATCTAATAAAAGAAAATGAAAAATATTAACCAAAAATGCTGTTTATATTGGGTACAATTGGGATGAAGTAAACTACTTTTTAGAATAATAATAAAAAATAATAACAATTTCGCTGAATTAAAACCTCCAAACTGGAGCAGACCTACAAGACCCACAAACACTGGCTGAGTGACATAAATATGAACGCAACACGATGAGATGAATTAGCATGTTTGTTCTGAGCAGGACGTTAGCAGAACTGTTTCTCTGTCCCGTTTCCCACTCAGGACACTCACTGTCTCCCACGCGTATAACCACACACGCCACCAGACAGGCACGGCAGCAATTATAATGGGAGTGTGTTCATGCATCCAACCATACACACATTAAAGAAATACTATACAGTAAACAGCTTATTCTGACAATAACGTCTTGTCTTATTCTTCACTATTAGACTGTACACAGCATCCACCACCAGGACACTTCAGTTTACATCACTTCTTTGCAATTAAATCTTAAATCTAATACTGACAAACTATATATCGTTGCCAATGTCTGAAGACTTTTGAAGACTGCTGTTCAGGAAGGGAAATAGGTTATAACACATTTACTCTCACCCTACATTGTGTGGGACCATTTAAAGGTACGTTTTTAAACCATACTGTAGTCTAAACAAAGCAATCGTGACAAACTATACATCATTTGAAGTTTCCATATCTGGTGACTGACTTTTCATTGTATATAATACACTGATTTATATTACAGTAATATAGATATTACTAAGCAAGTGATTAATATGCAACACGGATACTCAGGAGACTCAGGCTCCAGAAACTTTACTTTGCTACAGCAATCCACATGTAAAATAAATGTTTTTAGATGTTTTTTCAGAGGCTAATTCCCCCAATTTTACTATACTACTTTAGAATTGAATGTCTACTTTACCAGCATTGTCAAAATTATGAAAAAATACGATTAATATTCTTCAGTTATTTCCATTCTTCGCCAATTGGATGTCATCTGGTGGTCATGATTGGTACTGCAGCCAAACAATATATCTTACATAAAGCTCATTTAGAAAACTTCAAATTTAGAATAAAAAAAAAAACATATTAATTAGATAATTAGCTTTGATCTGTCAATTTAGGCTAAAACGAGTTTCGTAAAATACAAATTTTATGTAATATTAAATTATACATTTTTTGATTTATAATTAGGGCATCGCAGTGGGTAGCACAATCACTTCACAGCAAGAAGGTCGCTGGTTCGAGCCTCGGCTAGGGTCAGTTGGCATTTCTGTGTGGAGTTTGCATGTTCTCCCCGTGTTTGTGTGGGTTTCCTCCGGGTGCTCCGGTTTCCCCCACAGTCAAATGACATGTGGTATAGGAGAATTGGGAAGGCTAATTTGTTCGAAGTGTATGAGTGTGAGTGAGTGTGTATGGACGTTTCCCAGTGATGGGTTGCAGCTGAAAGTGCATCCGCTGCGTAAAACATATGCTGGATAAGTTGGCGGTTCATTCCGCTGTGGCGACCCCAGATTAATTAAGGGACTAAGCCGAAAAGAAAATGAATGATTTATAATTTTCATAAGGCACACGGTTTTTACTTATATATATATTTTTTTTACTTTTCTTCACTTCAGCTATAATCTGTCTTCTTTAAAATGAAACTAAGCTTTATTCTCTGCACATAATCATTTTAAATATATGCGATTGGCATTCATTCGAGTTGAACATGTCATTTCCATGTCTATGCTTATAAAAGTGGAGGTGATCGGGTTTAAACATCAGCTATGTGTCAAACCACCTCAGATTAAAACACACTAGCCATGAGGAAACACTGTCGGCTGCAGCAGAGAATGGTTGTGTGTGCTCACCATGCTGGTTGCGTAGTTCTCCAGGTAGATGGACAGAGCGGCCTCCACAGCGCCTCCTCCTGGCACCACAGATTTAGACTCCAGCACCCGCTTCACCACACACAGGGCGTCATGCAGAGAGCGCTCCATCTCGTCACACATGAAATCATTGGCCCCGCGCAGGACGATGGAGGCAGAGGTGCGCGCCTTTGTGCTGGAAGACACAGAGAAGATGTCACTCATTTGCTGCAGGTCTGGGTAACTCATTTTTGAAGCGAAGAAGACAGCAGCACTTTAATTCATAAGTGATCTAACACAAGCAAATGGAAAATATTAACCATAAATGCTGTTTATATTGGGTACAATTGAGAAGCAGTAAACATCTTATGAGTTTGACCCAAAATGGAGCAGATCCAGCAGACCCATAAACACTGGCTGAGTGACAAACACACGAGTTCATAAGCCTCAGAGATGAATTAGCATGTTTGTTCTGAGCAGGACGTTAGCAGAACTGTTTCTCTGTCCCGTTTCCCACTCAGGACACTCACTGTCTCCCACGCGTATAACCACACACGCCACCAGACAGGCACTGCAGCAATTATAATGGGAGTGTGTTCACGCATCCAACCATACACACATTTTCTTTTTGGCGTAGTCCCTTTATTAATCTGGGGTCACCACAGCGGAATGAACCGCCAACTTATCCAGCATGTTTTACGCGGTTTTACCCTTTCAGCTGCAACCCATCACTGGGAAACCCATACACACTCATTCGCACACACACATACACTATGGACAATTTAGCCTACCCAATTCACCTGTACCGAATGTCTTTGGACTGTGGGGTACCTTTGGACTGTACCGCCAACTGATCCAGCTGAGGCTCGAACCAGCAACCTTCTTGCTGTGAGGTGACAGCACTACCTACTGCGCCACTGCGTCGCCCGCATCCAACCAACCACACATTAAAGAAATACTATACAGTAAACAGCTTATTCTGACAATAACGTCTAGTCTTATTCTTCACTATTAAGACCACTAAACAGTCCACAAAGCCAACATTAGATACTGGAGCAGTTTTAGAGGACCGGACCAATACGGTTAACAGTTTTAGGGTGCAGTTGTGGCCTAATGGTTAGGGAGTAGGACTAGTAATGGAAAGGTTGCTGGTTTGACTCCTGGTTGGAATTGAGAAATTGAGATGTTTTTAACTCTCTGCACCCGGGTGTGTCTGATTCGCTTCTGTTAACACTAAATGTCCATGATTCATTTTCCAAATTTGCCACAAACTAGATAATCTGAGTTTTATAGGATGTCCTAACTTTTTCACATGACCATATATTCTGTGCTATTTCTTTTCCGGAAAATGCAGAAGATTATTATGACAAAAAGCAAGTTTTTTTCTGATCTGCATGTAAAAGCCAGAAAACATTTAATGAGCCACAGTTTCATTAAAGCATCCAGGGTTTTTCCTGGCTGGAAATGAGGCAGAGTTGGTATCCCGAACATGAAATTTCAACACATTTGCATTATTCATGTATTCTTATCAAGTAAAAACATTATCTTATTTTAAAAACACTAACATTAAATGTAATTAATCACATGACAAGTTCTTAAACGTTTCTGTGAACATCTGGTATAACATTTGATGGAAGCGACTGCCTAATTCTCTAAAAACCCCTGCTGTATGTGTGTGTTTTTTAGCACATGTGGCTTCCTCTCTGGGGGATGTAACATACAGGAAGGCATCATGTAAAAGCATGCAAAAGTATCTTAATTTGTGTGTATAGTCAAGTGTTTCTAGCATGTATGCATGTATGCATGTATGTATGTATATACATATATATATATATATATATCTATATATCTATATATATATATATATATATATATATATATATATATACACATATCTATATATATATATCTTTATCTATATATCTATATACATCTATATATCTATATACATCTATATATCTATATACATCTATATATCTATATACATCTATATATCTATATATATATCTATATACATCTATATATCTATATCTATATATATATATATATATATATATATATATATATATATATAGATATAGATATAGATATATATATATATACATAGTTTGATTACCACTCCGGTATATTAATCATGTACAGGTTTAAAACAGCTCTTCTGTCCAGTATAACAGAGTACATGCATTACTTATAACCCACAACACTGATGTCCACACATCAGATGACGTAGCAAGATGACAATAAAGCTCAACTTGACCATTTCAACTTGACTTTTCAGTTTCAGTTTTAAATGAAAGTATCTCAGTCTTACTTCTTGATGAGGATGAGCTCGTCGTCACACACTCTCTCCTGCACCACCTCCTCTGCCTGACCCAACATGGACGGCTCGAACGTCTCCTCGCCCTCCAGGTTAGACAGAGAAGAGCAAACCGTGGCTGTGAGGGAAAAACACACAAGCGCTTATGATCAGAACTCACTAATCCACACACCGGAGTAAAGCGAGCAGGTTTATTCAGCAGACCTCCAGTAGCTTTAGCGATGCGTTTGAGGTCTTTCTTCAGGACTCTCCTGACAGCCATGGCCCCCACGTCCACAAAATACTTCAGACACATGTCGTCGATTCCTCCTGTGGTCAATACCACATTTGCCCCTGATGCCAGGATCTTCTGAACACGTTCCTTCGTGATGTCCGATTCCCTGACGAACAAAAGTCACAAGAAGAGCAAGAAAATTAATGGAGAAAGTGTCAAAAACAGTTCCAGGTCAACTTATTATTCTACCGAATGTTTTTTTCCAGTACTTCATATGACGCTCGCATTATTACACAGTAATAAAGATCACTGTCACAAGGGATCATCACTAAATTTGGATGTTAAAATTGGGAGCAAAATGTTTGCATGCATTAACTTTACAAACAGCGACAGTCAAGTGAACATAATGAATGGATTTATAGGGTAAAAACTAAACTGAAATGCAGATTAAACATACAATGCATTTAAGCAAAGCAAACATACAACGCATCTAAACAAAAGCAATGCATTTAATGGTTTCTGCAGGTTTCATCAAGTCAAATTTAAGATTTTAAGACCCTTTTAAGAATATTAAGAAAGAGATTTTAGACTTAAACAGGGCTAAAGACTAAGGATTTTTGCTAATTGCCTGGTATTATTTAGTTTTTTTTAATCCGTTTATTTTTATTTAATAAAAAAAATTATAATAATAAAAAAAATTAATAATAATAATATTAATAATAAATAAATAAATATAAAAGTAAAAACAATTTAATTTGGGAATTTGCTGTAAAAATGTAGTTTTTGACCAGGTGTTGTGAATGGTCTCTCTTTGCAAAATAAAATAAAATAAAAAATAAATAAAACTTATATAACATATAAAAAATAAGATTTGGTTGAGATGTACTGTTGGTCATTGGATGGATGTTGACCCAACTGAGTAGCTTTACTTGGACAAAGCAAAATTAAGACTGGTTTAAAATGATTTAAGGCCTACAACACAATACTTCAGTGAATTTAAGGCTTTTTAAGGCCTAAAATTTAGTTTTTGACATTTTAAGAGCCAGCGGACACCCTGATTTAAGCAAAATAACAACTTAAGCAAAATAAAAACACAAGAGTTTGGGGTCAGAAAGTAATATTTTTACAAATACCTTTTGATTCACACTAAGTAAGCATATTTAGTATCATGAAGATGTCATATGTTTTAACAATATTTAGAGCATTTTGTTTTGTTACTGCTGCCTTGCAAAATAAAAATGACTGTCTAAAGGTCCCGTGAAGTGCTTTGAAATGCACATTTTTGTTTGATGCATTACGATTTTTAAACTGAAACATGAAGAGGGTGGGGCATAGAGTAGCTCCTCCCCTTTAAAAACAGCCAATAGCGTTTTGCTTTATCACAGCTCTGCCAGTGAGAGTGGTTGAGCTCAAACGGATCAAATGAAAAGCAAATGAGAAGCGTCTTGAAGGGGGCGGGGCATGTCAGACGCTAGAGAGCATTTGATTGGTCAGAAGATTTGATGAGAAATTTAAGTACGAGAAAAAATGGTTGATCTATTAAGGAAAAGATAGCAAACTGCAAGCTTTGTTTATATCTTCTAAATGTGAATTGTCACAGTTTGAGCACGCTAGCTTATGGATATCCTTAAGACTAACATACTGCTTTGAAAAAAGTCAATAAAAAAAAAAAACAATAAAAAAAAAAGACAAAAAAACTTTATTTTTATTTCACTGGGACTAAAAGAACCCTGCTATTATACACGAGGTTATATGATAAAAATACACTAAAAGCAGCTGTACTGTATAAAATCATAACACTTTAAACATCACTGTATTCTGTTCATATATAATGCAAAATGTCATTTATTGGTGTTTTTCACCGCAGAATTTTCAGCATCATTACCCCAGTTTTAGAGTCAGATTATCATTAAACTTTTATCAGAGTTGCAAACAGTTGTGCTGTTGAGCGTCACTTTTGATTTAATGCATTAAAACTAACATCTCTAAAGATAAATCAGCTGTACAGCCCAAAGTTAGCACAGACACACATGTGTATCTGCATATAAAAGAGGCTTCAGGCAGATAATGCTTTATCCCACGCGTATAACTACACACACCACAGATGTGTGGCAGCAAATGTAAATGGGACATCTCAGGTTTCTTCGTTTTCCCCCTCTGGCCCGACAATGTGCCTCACCTCTGTCTGATTTGGTCGAGTTTCTCCGGATCACTGATGACCACCTGAACGCCCAGCTTCATCTTGGTTTTCTGCAGGCTGAAGTCCAGACAGGCTATCTTGGCGTTGGACACACGCTTTACCATCCCTGAACAAATAAAAGACAGTTTCAGTCACACTAATGATGTCAGACTGCACAATTACGATCCGCATGTCCCACTGTGAGATCTTAGTTGTCAATGTCCAGGGTTTCCACTCTTTCATGAACAGCAGATTCAATGACTTTAAAGCACCATTATATTGAAACAAAGTACCTTATTTAATTCCCCCAGCATATGTAGTGCCATATAACTCCTTACTGTACCGAACATTTCACTTTCACTTAATACTGACATTAAAATAGTAGTGTAACGATGATGTTTTGAATGTCTCACTTTCAGAAATGTTGATCGTTTTCAAGGCTGATTTATACTTCTGCATCAAGTGCACGGGTATAATCCGCCGCAGCCTACACGCGGACGCATGACCCTCACCATGGCCATCGGTGACGTTGACGCGCACCTCTCTAAAAATATAACTACACACAACGACGTGTAGAGCAAGCTCTGTGATTGGTCGGCTTGGTAGCGCTGACGAGTGTGGGCAGGACCGATGGAGCGAGTGTTTACAAGTGGAGTCCTGTGAAGTAGCTCCAGATGGAGACTTTTGTTTAGTGTTTACCTTATGATTAAAGTTGTTGCACGTCCGCCGGTTCCCGCCTCAAATTAAGCAAGTTTGAGCCACTTATACATTATGGTAGCGTTCAGAAAAAACAAAACACCAGCGAAGAAACGACACAGAGGAACATAAACACATCACTGCCAGCTAGCGTTTCGGGAGTGTTATTGCAGAGCAACACAAACAGCGCACAGAAGTATTGACCTTATTCTGCAATGCGGAAGTGCGCACGTTTTTGCGATTGTTTTAGAACTTCCGATTCAGCTGCCTATGGGAGAAATGACTAGAAATAATAAACGGCAAAAAACTGTCAAACTACTTACTCTACAAACAAGTGTTAGCATGACAATACAGACAAAGTAGATTAATATAATAGGAAAATATCAACACAAAGCAGCAAAACGAGCTGTTTTTAACGTTTAAAAATGAATGGAAGTGAATGAGACCGGAAGTTGAGCCAAAATGATTCAAATGGCTGCGCCCGCTCGTACGCGGAGAATAAGGTGAATAAATGCACGGCTACGTGCGTTGCATGCGCCGTGGGTCACGCCGATCACTCGACGCAGAAGTATAAACCAGGCTTAAACAGGCATGTCCAAAGAACTTGTCAAATGTGGTTTCTGAAATATTGCTCATTTGTTCTTGTACAAGATTTAAGTTTAAGATTTTTAAATGAAGAATTGATCATTTTAGTTCTGTTCTTGACAGCAGCACAGCACATTTGCTGAAATTACACCATAAACAAATTTCATTTCAAACATAACTCAAGCACTTTCGAGGACCTGTGTTTGTTTTCAGATACTTTCCAGGCCTTGAATCCATATGTCTGAAATTCAAGTGCTTTCAAGAATTGTGGGAACTCTGAACGTCAACAAAAACGATTAAGATGCGCCAAACATCAACATACAATAAAAAAAACCTCATCTAAAGTTTGACGTCTTTCCCCATATTCTGAAAAAATACCTCACTGCAAGCAAACAAACTGTAGTGGTAACTCTACTCAAAGTGTGCCTCAATAATAACACCAGAAAAAAAATGAAGTTTTAGCATTGCCCCATGCAGAGGTCTGTTCTGTATGTTAATTACACATTTAGCTGGATCTTGCCGATATGGCATGACCCAGCAAGGTTTAGTTACGCTTGGAGCTCTTTGAAATGTTGAGATGTTTTCAACTTGCTACACCTGGAAGTGCTCGATTTATTCCGGTTTACACTACTCTTTTCCCCCAATACACCCCCCACACTCCTCTAACTTATACTCCTCACAATCCCTGCACTATTTTACATTTGCACATTTAAAGTTTGCACATATTCATTGCACTGATTCACTTATTTGAACCTGACATACCCACAGCACATGGACATTTGTAATTATGTTTATCTGCACATTTCTGCTATTATTAGCATCCTGTACATATATTCATTTATTGTAAATCTGTTCATAGCTAATACACCTGTATATAATGTTCATAGTACATCCATCTGTAAATATCACCATAGTTTTTCTATAACTGCACTTTATAACTTATACCTGTATCCTGCACTTGCTGCTATTGCACTGCTGGTTAGACCGAAACTGCATTTCGTTGCCTTGTACTTGTACATGTGTAATGACAATAAAGTTGAATCTAATCTAATCTAAAGTCTCTAAAAATAAATCAGCTGTCCAGCCCAAAGTTAACACAGACACACGTGTGTATCTGCATATAAAAGAGGCTTCAGGCAGATAATGCTTTATCCCACGCGTATAACTACACACACCACAGATGTGTGGCAGCAAATGTAAATGGGACATCTCAGGTTTCCTTTTATTGTCTGGTTCAACAGTGCTCCTCACCTCTGTCTGATTTTATTCAAGTTTCTCCAGATCACTGCTCCCCATTTACCTGACCATACAAACTTACACATTGGAATTGATAACATAAAATGCAGTGATTAGAATGGGTTTCAGTCTGTGTGGCCAAGAATCGACTGTGCCATTTGAATAAAACATGCACGCTTTAAACTGAAAACATGGCAAAATATCCTGTAGAGTCCACTTTGCAGGGCACTTGTTAAATTAGAACAAACATCTGACATGGAGAGAGAAACAGATGCAATGTCCAGTGTGGTGGAGTGTGAGGACAAGGATTGAGAAATGCAGCATTAATATATAAATAACATGCAGAAGAGACAGCAAAGGCATAATCAGACCTTGTGAGCCGACAGTGCAGTTGAGTGCGTATCCGTTGACCAGGAAGCTCTCCTTCTGGCTGCGTCCGTGAGCCTTCAGCACATTGACAGAGTTGATGGGATACCGAGCAACACCTTTACCGTCAACAAACTTCACAGCTACTGCGGCGTCGACCACCATATTAGCGAAAAACTCAGCATCACTGAGCGAGCGTCAAGAAACAACAGCACTTCAAATGATCAGTCCAATACATGCGTTAAGGGATAGCTCACACCAAAATGAATATCCGGTCATCAATTACTCTCCCTCGAGTATTAGTTTCTTTATTCTGTTGAATACTCAAGAAGAAATTTTGAAGAACGCTAAACCCATTGACTTTCATATTACTGAAGTCAATGCTTACAGATTTACAGGATCTTTTGTGTTCAACAGAAGAAACTCAAAGGTTTGAAACTACCTGAGGGAGAGTAAATAGTGAGTACATTTTCATTTTGTATTAATTATCCCTTAAATGAAGGCTCATCGTGAGGACTTTAATGTTAAACTGTGCTAAAGGATACACTCCAATGATCTTGGAGGACATGGAGGTCTTGGCGGCGTTGATGAGACACTCTCTGCCCAGGTCATCTGTGCCGATGGTCAGATTCTCGTTAATGTAGCGGACAGCCTCCCTGTGAAATGCAGCAGATTAGACGGCTTAATTTAGGCTAGATTATCCCTGATATGACTGGATTCATTTACAGTTTACACCTGCCATTAAAATCAGGGGTTTTTGTGCACTTTCAGCTACTTTTCTTTAGGGTATTTGCTGATCTTATAACCCAATATTGCCAAATAAGCAATTTACAAACTGCAAAAAATAAACTATTACACCTTTTGTATGTAAAATTCACTCATTTTTTGGTGATTATTTACAAATCTAAAATACAGAATAAAAGTTTAAGCAATTAAGTACATTATTAATAATAATACATTTTATAAAAAATATTTTATGAACCGAGAAAAGCTTTAAATAATCGAGCTCCTGTTTATCTAACCAACCTTCCGTCTCACTACAATCCAACTCGCTCTTTAAGATCTCAAAACTCAGGGCTTCTGGTAGTACCCAGAATAGCAAAGTCGAGTAAAGGAGGTCGAGCCTTCTCATTTATAGCTCCTAAACTCTGGAATAGCCTTCCTGATAACGTCCGAGGCTCAGACACACTCTCCCAATTCAAAACTAGATTAAAGACCTATCTGTTCAGTAAAGCATACACTTAGTGCACCACTTAGCGGGCTTCCACACAGGTTCTGCATCTTGTTTATATACACTATGAACAGCAGCTATGCTAATTATTCTCTTTATTCTCCATTTCCACCTGGGGATACTCTTCCCGAGGCCCTCAGACTATGCAGAGTCACTGATTCGATCAAAGACCAACGGCGAGATGATCCCAAGGTTTCCATATCCTGGACCAGGCCGTATCCTGAGCAGCTACTGTGGTGGTCATGGAGGAGTGGAGAACATGAGACTGTTTCCTGTGACGCTCCAGAGACAGACGAGTCTTCGCTGAGGCCAGCTTCCAGCCTCCGCCACTGAGACTGCAGCTCTACACAAGACGTTTGGCCAGCGGAGAAATTAAAATGGTCGTGCCCAACTGAGCCTGGTTTCTCTCAAGGTTTTTTTCTTCACTTCCGCCTTTAGTGAAGTTTTTTTCCCTCTCCGCTGTCGCCACTGGCTTGCATGGTTCGGGATCTGTAGAGCTGCGCATCGTTGGATTTGCTCTTCAGTGTTTGGACTCTCAGTAGTGATTATTAAACCACACTGAACTGAGCTCAACTGAACTGAACTTAAACACTACAAACTGAACTACACTGTTCCTATTTACTGTGACCTTTTATGTGAAGCTGCTTTGACACAATCTACATTGTATAAGCGCTATACAAATAAAGGTGAATTGAATTGAAAAATGCAAGTAAATTTGATCTAATGAATTAGCTCCTAATGCAGCATTTACAATTTCAACACATTATTGTCCACATTTACATTTGTTTCATGATTGTTTCAAAACACTGAGCATCTTTAGACATAAAACTTGTAATTTTATATTAAGAATCTTGAATTTTCATCACGCAAAAAGGCTGACCACTAGGCTTGGGCGGTAATACGGTAATAAGGTATACCGCGGGATCTAAAAATAGCCACGGTGTCAGTTTCAATACCGCTATACCGTCATAAAAACAATGCACTTATATAGGAGACAAGTATTAAATAAGAAATATTATTAAATAATAAATATAGTCATCACGGGACAGTGTGGAGGAGAGAGAGAGGTGAGGTAAGATGGCGAGTCGCGCACCAAGTGACTTGCAGTTTGGCAGTATTTCTGGTTTCGACAAAACGAGAAGGGAGACGTGGTAAATATGAACTAGAGGTCTGCATTCCAGCTGCTGTACTGTGGGAGCCACGGGACCCGACCAGATTTCTTGCAGTGCAGGAATAAATGTCTGAATAAAGCGCTGGAGCGGTCGGTAACTCTGCTGTAATTTGAAAGGGAGCGGGCGGTCTAACAATATCACTCCCGAGCATGCACGCATCCGTGTGGATGCTGTTTATGTGTGTGTGAATGAGAGAGAGCATGATTCATTTGTGTCGCTTGGTCGCTCTCTCTCATTTGTGTCGCTCTCTCTCTATGTGTGTGTGTGTGTGTGTGAATGAGAGAGAGAGAGAGAGAGTGGTGCTGTGTCTCTCTCTCTCTCTCTGTGCGTGCGTGCTTGTGTGTTAATGAGTGTGTGTGTTATCAAAATTTGGATACCGCCCAAGCCTACTGACCATGCAACTTTATAGAGACTGAAACTGCATCCCTGCGCTGCTTTACATTAGATACAATTAACAAAACATTAATGAATAAAACACTCAAAGACTTGTTTAACAAAACACACAGTATTGCGGGCCACTCAGTCTAAGTCGCTGGTGCTTTGTGGCTGTTAATCTTGGTGTAAATGTAAAGTGGCTGAAAGTGGACCCGCTTTAGGCCTGAGGGCGTACACACATTAGGTACAGTTGCCTGAACCGTGCCGAAGTGCGATTGTCCCCCATCCCCTCTCCTTGCACTCACATTGCATTTTTACCTATCGGACCGGAGCACGCTTTCATCATCGATGATGCGACTGTTCGGTTTAACAGGAAGAGAAGGACTCTCGCTCAGCACAGCGGAGATTGCTTTAGTTATATCGTTTCGCATTATTTTTAGTCGTTTGGTTGCAGTGACACACAGTCAAATATTTTGCCGAACAGTTCAGCTTTTAACGCTCAGAAATGATCATAAAAGCCCTCGTGCTGCAGGAATTAGGAGGTTTGCTGAAGGTGCAGCAGTGGTGCAGTGAGGGGTTTGCGTCTTTAATAAACTACGACAGTTTGCGTTCATTAAACAGTAAGAATGATTAATAAATCCATATGAAACACTCCCTTAAAAGTCACGTCTTCAGTTTTGGGCTCAGGCGCGTTTTGCACTCACACTACAAGCATACCGCGCCAAAGCCCAAGTGAACTGCACTCTGGCACACCTCTTCCAATCAGGCCAGGGCCGGCCAACTGAACCGCACCTGAGCCCGATTCAGAGCTCTCACCAACTGGTAAGCGCACCTGGGCACGGTTCGGATAGCAGAGTGTGAGTGCGCCCTGAATTTAGTGTCTACACATCAACAAAAATGCATTTTGACTTCAGCTGGTGTAAACAAGGCCTGAAATGTCTTGTGAATCATGCTTCAACACACAGGTCTTCAGTGGCTCTTACTTGCAGGCCAGTCTGTATCCGCTGATGATGGAGGTGGGGTGAATCTTCTGTTTGACCAGCTCATCTGCACTCTTCAGCAGCTCAGCCGCAATGATCACCTACACACACATACACACAAACACACATACACACACACACACACACGTTTTCTTCAACATGCTCATACTTTTACTGAAATTCAATCATCTGATGACTTATGTATACATGATGCTTTGTTTTGTCCACTTTCCTATAGACAAACGTCCTAATTAGGTTGTAACTATCTCATATTCTGATTCTCAAATACATATACAAACATGCATGGACCCTTTTCACAAACCTGTTCTGATGCGTTTCACGGTCATCAGCATCTTAAATGCTTAAAAGGTTTTACTATTTTGATAATAATAAAAAAAAAAGTATGAACATTTATATGTATTTATGTATGCATTAAATCATCACTGCATCAAATTACACAGAAAGCAAATTATGGCTTGTGTGAGGTGTTTGTAATACAGTAAATTTAACAGGATTCTCTCTTCTGGCTGCAGTCATCAGTCTCACACTATTTTTGTCCTTCTGAAAGTCTTGCTAACACCATCGTGGAGTTTTTCTTTTATTATTTCAGCAAACAGTATTGTAAAAACTATTTGTTGTACTCTCACTGCACTCTGAGTTTACCCAACCACGACTTCCACTACTGAGAAACCCGGAAATGTGAAAAGGGTTCAGGAACTAAAAACCGAATGTGCTCTCAGCCTTGTGGAAGATGCAGCAGAAGCTCTGCATTTCCTGAAGGTTCTGAGAGAGTTTCTGTATCCTGTTAGCATAGCCACACACACCGACGCAGCTCAGATGGATGGTACTATAACAGGAAAATCTGCCAGGGCTGAACAATAAGGACTGCCCGATGGCCTGGGGGCACCATGACAGACGCTTGGGACAGTAGACGGGATCATTAGCCGCATTTCCACTATCGGGCCAGTGCGAGCCAGGGCTTTAATCGGGCCGGGCCAGGCCAGGCCAATAGCCCGGGAGGTTGAGAAATGAGGCCGAAATCATGTCGCGTTTCCACTGTCGGGCTAGTTGCTCGCAGCGCGTCACGCAAACACCGCCCCCAGAACGTCCCCCGAATCAAACGTCACACAACCCGTCACACAACCCGCCCACTTCAGCGGGAACAAAGAACTCAAATTATAACCACAAACACAACCTGGCATCACTACGAGAGCTGGAAGATGGAGAACACCGAAGCGATTGCTTTTTTACTGTTTGTGGTCTGTTGGTGTAAGGCCAGACAGCGATCCCTGGATAAGGACAGTGGAATCCCCGGAAGTGATAGTGGAAACGCGACTGGCCTTGGCTCGCTCGCTTTAGGCGCGATAGTGGAATTGCGGCTACTACTGGCTCGATCGGGACAGTGCTGCCTTGTCACTAAATTTAATTTGCCTGCAACTATGTCAATTGCAAGCATTGTTAAGCTTGTGCTTTTAAGTCT